>NC_091433.1:194998246-195218246 GCF_964237555.1 Oryctolagus cuniculus | reverse complement strand
CTCAGTTCCTGAAACAATGCAAAAGGTGGGAAGATTTCTATGCTGAGGGAAACAAGCTGAACCTAAAAAACACTTTTGACACTGAGAATCACAGACAAGAATTTTCTGATGGGCAAACTCAGATGTTTATGGCTGCCATCTGATCTCAACAAAGCAAAGGGTCGGTTGAATACAGGATGATGGGGGACGTGTTCTGGCCTAGAGGAGATGACAAGGGCCAAGGAAAAATACCAGTACACAAATGTTGCCTTGCTCTTCATTTTTCAGTCCAGGAGTGGGACTGAACTGCATTCCCCTGCCACTCCTGGCCCAGCAGAAGTTCTTCACAGTGCGTGTGTATACCCACAAGCACCCAGAGAGCAGAGATGACGTCTCATTCACAAAGCCCCTGCCTGCTAACTCTGGCAGCCCACACCAACATCTGCTCATTACTGTTGACCGCAGTAATGCTGCAGGTACAAAAGTCACGAAACTTTGAGTTGGAAGCAACTAAGAAGGCGAGGAAGGTGTTATAGAAAAATTCCTATGGCCAACAGCCATTGAACTTGGCTTTTAATACTAAGACTCCAGTAGGCAAAGCTGTGTGGAAGCAGAGTATCCACACTTACATAAAACCTAAGTGTTTTACCGACAGGAGTTTTCATGAATCCTTAAATGGTTGCATCACCTCTTCTCTCTCCCAAGAAACCATCTTTGAAAGTCAAATAAGAAATTCACTTTATGTTTCTGTGTGGGAGCAAACTGTTGAAATCCTTACTTAATGTATACTAAGCTGATCTTCTGTATATTAAGATAATCGAAAATGAATCTTGATGTGAATGGAAGGGGAGAGGGAGTGGGAAAGGGGAGGGTTGTGGGTGGGAGGGACGGTATGGGGGGGAAGCCATAGTAATCCATTATTCGTACTTTGGAAACGTATATTCATTAAATAAAAGTTAAAAAAAAAAAAAGAAATCTAGAAGAAACCACTACTCACACACTTCAGTTAGCTGAGCTACCAAGGAAGGCTTAGGCAGGCCCAGGGTGGCACACTCCCTCCCTCTTTGTGTTTTCAAGTCTCCCCAGGCAAATGGAAGGCTAAATGTCATCGTCAGTAGATTCATTAGTTCTGATGCAGCTGGGCTCTAGTATCTAACAGAGAGGAAAGGTGTCAACAATTCGTGAGGCACGGTACCAGGAGTAGGGACCCAGACGCCTGTGCTTAAAATCTCCACAGGAATTAAATGCATGAAACACATACTATAATGCAAATTTCAACTGCTACAAACCCTTTTCAACACCGACTCTCACACTGCTTGAATGCTGTCCTGTTTTGAAAGACAGACAACCAGAAGCATGGAGAATGAAGCCAGAAGTGAAACGCAACGCAAGCCAAGTGTTCACAGAGCTGTGAATCTTTAAGGCTGAAAAGTGCTCTGCAGATTTCTGAAAAGGCAGACTTGAGCCCAGTGCCCCAGTTGCTGTGTTTCTTCTTCCCAGTCCCCTCTCCACCAGCATTCCCTGGCTCCCTCCAGAAATTCAACAGAGCTGGAATGAGCCCAGAGATCTGCATTTGTTATTTTTTTTCCACTGAGTCACCTCACTCACATGGTAGAACTCTCTGGAATTCTCTGTTCAGTGGAGAAGACATTCCCAGTGATGGAAGTGGGCCTTAGAAGAACTCACCACAGAGAGGTTTCCCAAAGATGCATCGGCATTCACCTTGGCAGTGAATGGCTGTACCAGGCACAGCTCACTGGGTTTTCATGCTCCATCAGCACGCAGTGTGGAGATGTTGGGGAGGGAGCATGGACTAGGAAACACTTTTCATCATAGAGGCAGAAACTGCGTAAGAGAAAGGATGTACCTGCAGAGGTTAGCACCCAGAAGACACCGGGAGCAGCTGGAATGTCAGAGGTTGGCCTGGTCTCTCTATCAAAGCATGGCTGCTGAAAAATATACACATCTAGCAAACAGACAATTAAGGCACAGTTTTCTGTCTTCACAATAAATTCTTCTGTGAAGAGTCAGATACTGAGCCTTTTCGTCTTTGAAGACCACATGCTCTTTGTCTCAATTACTCAACCATAACTTGAAGGCAGTCATAGACAACATATAAATAAATGAGGGTGGCTTTAATTCAATAAAATTAGATTTTAGTATTTATAGAAACATACCATAGACCAACTTGGCCCCTGGGTTGAAGTTTGCAGACCCCGCCTTTATGGTATTAATATCCTAAGCTTTAATGGACTTCCATTGCTATTTGTTTAGCAAAAATTTTACATTTCATAATTTTACATACATCATATACTTTTTTTTAAGTCAGAGTTACACAGAGAAAGAAGGAGAGGCGGGGGGGCGGGGGAGAGATCTCTTCCATCTGCTGGGGTTTTACTCTACTCCTTAAATGGCTGCAATGACCGGTGCTGTGACAACCTGAAGCCAGGATCCAGAGCTCCATCTAGGGTTGGGTTTCCAACAAAGGTGGCAAGTGCATTAATACTTGGGCCATTCCCAAGCCCATTAACAGGGAGCTAGATTGGAAGTGGAGCATCAAGGATTTGAACTCATAAGGAATGCCAGTGTTGCAGGTGGTGGTTTAACTCCCTGCAAACCTAACACTGGCCTCAGCCTAAACACTCCTCTTTTCTTTCTTTAGTGTCTTATCTTTACAAGTGAATTTTGATTGTCTTTTCATTCTAGTCAGAATACCAACACAAAAATTTGTTGGGTGAGGAGGTCCTTGCTGTGTGACCCAGCCAGGTACACATCTGTTCTACACCTAAACGATGCTGCAACTCCCCTTATTCTTCTGTCTGGTGACCCCCACAGTGCACCATGTGGTGACCACTAAGTCTATTCCTTGCTGAGCATGAGTCACTCTGCTGGGTACTAAGTCCACTTCCAATGGGAGTCACCACTCAAGTGTGACAAGAACTCTTCCTTGAGCTTGGCCATGTGGAATTGATGGAGTGATCTCAGTGAGGTGAAGGCGACCCCTCTCCCTGTCTTTGTTTTACCAACTGACTTCAGGGTGTTAATAGTGTCTGGTATTTGGGGTTTTACCCATAGAGCTATTCCTTTCTCTAAAGAACCCAAACTTGGACAAACATATTTTGGAACCACAACACAATGAGACACTTCAGTAGCTTCTTCTTTCCCAATTAACCTCTTGCACATGAGGGTCAACTTTCATGCTCTTTGTTGCCCCAGGGAAGGGTTGTCATCTACGAGTCTCCCCAGCTCCTCTGCCAACAGCACATTGTGCCCACACCCATGAGCACAGGCCCCAAGATCCAGCCTTGCAAACCTTTTATCCTCCCTGTAAGGAGCAAATCCCTTGGCTAAGGTGTGGCCCCTGCATCTCAGCCAGCTCACTTTTTGCCTTTTGGGGACTAGTTCCCTTCTTAGGACCTCAGTGATGACCCCTAAATTAAAAATTTTGACATGATTTGTTCTCTGGACTCTGAATTAAGAGAATGCAAACTGCACAGCAACTGCAATCTAAGTACCTGAGACCTGAAACTCTTGGGGATCCCTGATGCCTTCCTTGTCTTCTTCATGTTGCCAACGATGAATGGAACCACGGTGCCAGAAAACAAAGGATCAGCCATGTGCTCCATCCATTCCACTCACTTTCCACATTCAGTCAAGTGCAGCATCCCATACATTTACCTCTTAAATAGTCTTCAAATAAAAATGCTTACTTTACAGGTAAAAAAGAAGAAAATTTAAGTATTGCTATGTCTTTCATTATAAACACATACATAGTCATTATTCAATAGTAGCAAGTACATAAAAAAGCCTAAATGATCTCAGTTTCCCTTAAGACACTCATACTCTGAGAATTAACTCTCTTTGGTGCATTGTTTTTGTAAAATTCATTGGAATGTAAAAATGTATTCCCATTTATTTATATATAAATTACATCCAGCAGCCATTTCAACTATGATTCCATTATGAACTAGAATCTTCAAAAATATATTTCAGATTGAATGCAGTGCTCCCAACAGATGTGATAGTAATAGCATCAGAATGACACACGAAAAATGAAATCCCATGACCAAGATTGTCCTTTTAGAATAATTTGAATTGTGACTTGGATGGATGAGTAATTTTCATCAAGTCTTCCTTTTAGTCCTGGGATTTAAGTGTTACAAACCAAATGGACTCTCTGTGTTGAACTAGGAAGTGCTAAGACGCTCAAGATCTCATCTACAGAGACTGTAGCAAACAAGACTCGAAGGGCTCCATGCACTGAAACTAGAGGATAAGCACAGACTTGGTCTCCACGTGGGATGGGCTCTGGTCAGAATTTTGGTCTCCAGAGAAGTAAAGGTCTCCGAGCAGCCATGTCTGCTTCATCCATCCCTGGATTCATTTTTCAAATCACCATGGCTCTGCTTACAGCTTCTCAGTGGCTTCCTGGACCCTGGAATGAAGACCTGGCTCCTTAGACCTTAGGGAGGCAGACAAAGAAGTCACTCTCCCCATCCCCTTGCCAGGCTCACTCTCACCTGGGCTCCACTCAAACAAAGAATGGAGGGCTCCTCCCTCTTCTGAGCACCCTTGGTCCTTTCTCAGCCCAAGTGGCCTTTCTCGATCTCCTTACCCAGGAACTTCTTTCTCATTCTTCAGGTTTAAGTTCTTTGCGAAGTTGAGAAAAATAGATTACAGAGCTCTATATAGTTCATTATTTTTTATTGCTGTTAAAAAGACTTCTACATAAAGGGGAAAATCTGTAAATATATACCAAAAAGTTGGTTGACATTTTTCAAGTGGACTTTCTAGGTTATTGTTTATATTTCCTCCAGGGAGTGATGCGGCTCATGTGATATAATTTTAAGGCATTTTAATCATGTGAACAATTCCTTCTCGATTTCTCCCACTTTCAGTCCTGATGTTGTGCATTTTCCCAAAATACCTCACAGAACTCTGCGATCTCTCTTAGCAACTGTCCTTGTACTGTGAGGGGCTGTCCATGTTCTGTCCTTCTGAAAGGACCACACACTGGCTTGGAGCTTGCAACTCACCCTGCCAGCGTCCCAGCACCTAGCATAGGGCCTGGCACAAGGCTCAGGAAATGATGAAGGAGGGATCCACATTTATGACTGAAGACTACCAAGAAACAAGACGGCCATTTCTTTCCTTCTCTTCACCTGCATGGGTGGGCAGAGGGAAGTGTCCCTGGGCCAGGCTCAGCCCTCTTCCACCCAGACAAGAAATCATCAGCCCACCATCTCTAGCATGAACACGCTGGCACACTCAGCATGAAAGCTGTCTAGGAAAATTTAAGTAATAGAGGAGTGTGGATAGATCTTATGAATATTCATGAACCAAGGGTCTTAGCAGCCAAGCTAAGCAGAGAATTACAGCAATTATCTGAATGATTTACACACACACAAAGCCAGCCCTCAGCAAAATTGTGGAGGAGGCTGAAAGTCGGCTGTCCCTCTGTCTGGCACCGCCCTGCGTCCTTTGAGTGTGCCCTGCAGGGGCTCCTGCTCCCTGCCAGCTGGAGGAGTCTCACCACCAGCTCCTCCAAGCCAGTGCCTCCCACTGCGCCCTAGTGACAGGTCTCCTGGGACTCACACTTCTTTCTGACCTGCCTCTACTCCGCCAGAGCTGAACTGGCCAGTAAGTCTAACAGACGAATTCACAGATCCCATTTTTCCATTTCAATACCTGTTGTCAATAGTTAGTCTTATTTAAAGGTTTTTTTTTTAAGATTTTGTTTATTTATTTGAGAGGTAGAGTTACAGTCACAGAGAGGGAGAGACAGAAAGGTCTTCCATCCACTGGTTTACTTCCCAAATGGCTGCAGTAGCTGGAGCTGGGCAGATCTAAAGCCAGGAGCCAGGAGCTTCTTCCAGGTCTCCCATGCAAGAGCAGTGGCCCAAGCACTTGGGCCATCCTCCACTGCTCTCCCAGGCCCTAGCAGAGAGCTGGATCGGAAGTGGAGCAGCCGGGACTAGAACTGGCATGCATATGGGATGCTGGCACCCCAGCCAGAGGCTTAGCCTACTGCATCACAGCGCGGAAACCTTTAGAGGGCTTTTGTAATAAGATTCCTTAGCAGGATTTCAGGAACAGGAGTCTATAAGTGGATTTAGTAACTAGTTCAGCAGATGTTGAAGGGAGGCCAGAGCTGGATGTGCACATCAGCATCACAGAAGCTTCGGTCAAGGAGGACTTTCAGAGACCACGTGGGCCACTGTCCCCACATGAGCTGTAGGTGATGTTAGCAGAGAGTTAGTGGGCTCTTCCGTGACCGAGCCACAAACACACGATCCACTAGAAACTATGGAACCATTAGCAGAGTCTTATATTGATACAGGAGTCTCTAGAAGGTGATCACTTCCGATGTTGTGTACAGACTCTTCATCACAAAATAACTCTCGCTATCTTTACAGTCTTCAGTCTCCTCTGCTATTGAACTCCGTTTGGAAAATACTCACATCCTCCAACTCCTTCATTATTCAAGTGAAGAAAGACACCAGAAAAGCAAATATTTGCCCCAGGAGATACACTCGGGAGAGAGTTCAGACTTGAAGCTGTGCATCCTGGCTGTGCACCAAGGAGACCTCTCGTCACCCCATCCATCCTCCTCATCCTTTAATTTGTGTTTTTTATACAAGAGGTCTTAAAACCTGAGCATTAAATAGTTATTTGTGACAGAGGCTATGAATTCTACCCCAGATCCATCTTTCCTGCGTATGCAGCAAGACAACATTCATCTGGGCACACAGTCAGATGAGGAGGTCTTGAGCACTGAGATGAGAACGGAAGGAGCCTGTGACCTTGGGATCACTCTTCCAAGAGAACGTGCGTGTCCTCTCCTGAACTGGCCCCTCCTGGTGCCGCCTGGAATGTGGAACGCTTAGGAGTGCTACACAACAAGGTAAGATCCACGTGAGGGGGTGCAGAGCCACAAGAAGGAGCAGCCTTGTCCCGGAAGTCCCCGTGTGCCTGGTGCTTTCAGCAGAGTTGTGTAAGAGATGAATCCACATAAAATCGAGCTCATCTGCATGCACATGAAATACAGCAAAGAAAAACATTCGAGTCTGTTGTTCCAGAAGTTCTGAGGCCATTATTCTTGAAACTGGGGAGGCAGAATCCAGCTTTGAGCAGCAGTAGGCTGGAGTGTGTGCACATGGTAGCTTTCAGAAGGAACTCCTGGAAGCCTACAGCTATAGACTGAATCACGCCCTTCTGTCTTCAAAATTAATATGCTGAAGTTCTAATCCTGGATATTTCAGAATGTGTCATTATGAAGAAACAGGACTTCTGCGGATGTAATTTAAGGCGAGGTCACATCAAGTACAGTGGGCCCTAATCCAAATTGACTTGCATCCTTATAAAAAAAAAAGGGGATGGATTGGAACCAAGCACACAGAGAATGCCCCATGAAGGCTGCACTTACACTGCTCCAGTCAAGCAATGACCAGCAGCAGAAGAGGGGCGTGGATCACCCCCGGCCCTCTCACCTTCAGAGGGGGCATGGCTCTGTTACTCCTTGATCTGTGGAATCTGGCCTCCAGAAGTGTGAGACAATTCATTTCTATTATTTGTTTTCAGCTGCCCAGTTTGAAGTATTTTGTTCTAAGCAGTCCTAGATCTCTAATATGATTACCAAGCTTTTTGAGGAAAAAATATATCAACGACACCACAATCCCAACTTTAAAAACCCTAATGCCACATCCACACTGCCCAGGGACTCTAGCTGGTGGGGAATTGAGAAGTCCCTGGGTAGGGACTCCCCTCCATTGAAAGGAAAATAGAAAATGAGGACACTCCCTAAGGTCAGAGCTGGGGCAACCGAGGGTGGAAGAAACTTCAGCTCTTCCGGAGAAGTCCAGGCCCTCACAGGTGTTCTCCTTGGGCTCACTCTAGGCCAGGAGAGGTATTGCAGTCTGGCTCAGCATAGCTTGATGCTGCTATGGAAAATGATAGCTGTGTGTGGGTCTCAACATTTTCCCATCTCAAAGATATTTTATACTGTAGCTGTCCTCATCTACCAGGTACACTGGTGTGAACTGTACACCTCTTGTAGTTTAGTGTGTAGCTGGGTGGGCTGTGAGAAGCCACATTTGAACCAGAGGTTGAGAACTGAATAAAGTGATTGATTGGCTGGGCTTTAAGGGAGACAGTGAGACTATTCTATGCAGAAGAAGGATAAGTGTAGATATTTGGGTGGCTGAGAGATAGACTGGAGTAGACATTCCACATGTCTCCAAATATCTATCCAAGTTAAATGGCAGAATCCACTAGACATGGGACCAGGAGTTGTGGTCAGCAGCTAAGTGGACTCTTCGGAAGCTTGCACCACATATCAGTGACTTGTTCAAATCCTGATCCTGTGCTTCCTATCCCCACTCCCTGCTAACGCATGCCTGGGAGGCAGCAGATGATGGTTCAGGTTCATGGATACCTGCCACCCGTATCAGAGACCTGGATGGAGTTCTTGGTTCCTGGCTTTTGCTTGGCCCTGAGATGGCTATTGCAGGCTTCTGAAGAAAGAACCAGTAGATGAAAGATATATCTCTCTCCCTCTCTCCCTTTCTTTTTTTTTAAGATTTGCTTATTTATTTTAAAGTCAGAGTTAAGCCGGTGCTGCGGCTCAATAGGCTAATCCTCCACCTTGCGGTGCCGGCACACGGGGTTCTAGTCCCGGTCGGGGTGCCGGATTCTGTCCCAGTTGCCCCTCTTCCAGGCCAGCTCTCTGCTGTGGCCAGGGAGTGCAGTGGAGGATGGCCCAAGTGCTTGGGCCCTGCACCCCATGGGAGACCAGGAGAAGCACCTGGCTCCTGGCTTTGGATCAGCACAGTGCTGCGGCGGCCATTGGAGGGTGAACCAACAGCAAAAGGAAGACCTTTCTCTCTGTCTCACTCTCTCACTGTCCACTCTGCCTGTCAAAAAAGAAAAAAAAATTAAAAAAGAAAGTCAGAGTTACACAGAGAGAAGGAGAGGCAGAGAGAGACAGACAGACAGACAGACAGAGAGAGAGATCTTCTATCCGCTGGTTCACTCCCCAATTGGCCACAACAGCCAGAGCTGTGCTGATCTGAAGCCAAGAGCCAGGAGCTTCTTCTAGGTCTCTCACATGGGTACAGGGTCCCAAGGACTTGGGCCATCTTTTACTGCTTTCCCCGGCCATAGCAGAGAGCTGGATTGGGAGTGGAGCAACCAGGAATTGAACCAGCACCCATACGGGATGCCAGCACTGCAGGTGGCAGCTTCGCCTGTTATGCCACAGTGACGGCCCCCCTCTCTCCCTTTCAAATACAAAGAAAATAAATACACAACTTAAAAAGGATATCGTCAATGGGGCAATTGCAACAAAAACACATGCAACATGCAAGCCATTCCCTCCTTTTGTATTTTACCACCCATCCATGTCCCTGTGGGAATGCAGAAGTGCCGGAGCAGCAGTCTTGGTCGTGAAGTAGAAACCGAATGTTGAGGCTGCAGATCAGCTCAAAACAAAAGGGAGTGCATACTGGAAGGTCCTATTCCAAAGTAAAGGACAAGTTCACGCTACTCAGAGGGTTGAAAACGTTGTCCTGGGCGGCTGGAAGAGTCAGAATGTAGGATTGGGCTCAGCTCTTTTTCTCAATTGGTTATCTTTCTACTAAATGAAGCAACTGCCTCAATTTAAAAAAGAAACACACATACACATGCTGACAATAAATTCAAATGAGGATGCTAACCCTGAAGAACAGTGGTCTTTGAGCGAAATGGTAGGGAGCCATCTGACTGAGTAATGGTGTTTGCTTTTTATTTTTAACAAATATGGAATATATACACAACAAGAGGATAAACAGGAGTTGTCCCATTAGGAAAATGAGAGTAAAATACTTGTAGCTGGCAAAGGATAAATAGAGGGGATAAACCTAAGGAGCACACAAGTTCTATAAACACAAAAATAGTAATGCCCTGCTGTTTATATTGGCAGACCAATCAGAAATCACTCCAGTGTCACAAATGTCATATAACAATTATGTAATTTGGGATTCATAGGTAAATACAACAAGACATAGCCCTTTAAAATACCATTATAAATATTGACTTATAACAAGAGGGACCATACATTTTATAGATTTAAATGAAGAAGCTGAAAAAACAGTATATTCTAAGTATGGAACCTAGTGCTTTGAAACATTATGGAGTTAGAGGCTAAAAGGAGAATTCTTCAGGCATATTTTATGTCTTTTGTTCATACTCTGGTAAGAAGTTTTTATTTACAATTGTCTGTGTTTGTCTACATTTCCTGCAACAGTACATAATAAATTCATAGTCAGAAAAACACTTTTAAACTCATCAAGATTTCCATATTCCAGGCAAGGGGACGCTCACCTTGGCATCTGAGCTCTCAGGAGAAGTTCCTCCATGTTGCTGTTCTGGTCCCTGGTGATTCTGTGTCACCTGACCCTCACCCATTCTGAGTCATCCATTCGCTGCTCACTGGCCAATGTGTCTCCGTCCCTTCCTGCACCCACCAAGCCCCTTAAAGACTAAGGGTGCCAGGGAGGAAGAGGCAGACATGTGATAGAAGGCAAGTGCCCAGAGTCAAGTTAGTGGTGGCAGAGAGCACAGCCAGGACCCATGGCTATGAGCCAACTGGTTGTAGCTGGTTCTCCATGCAGTAAATCCAGACACAGAGTTGACAGAATAATTTTATTCATCTTGAATATTATGGGTGTGCTGCTGCTGCTGCTACCAATGATGACGATGGGTCTTGTGCTTTGGCTTTTATTTTTCATTTCAACTTTCTAATACTTTACATTGATTGTAATTTTATTGTTGTGTCCTTCATGATGCAAAAGGAAGGAGAGCTTTGTCCTGAGGATGCTGGAGAGGAAAACTCGGCGGGGGGGAAGGAGGGGCCTGGAACAGCATGGCCTTCTCCCAGGATCACCTAATGAGAAAGGAATTGTTGATGGTGACTCCTGCATGCTCAGAGAAATCCATCCAGAATCAAAGCTCATTGGCAACCAGGAGGGTCCTTCTATCCCTGGCTCTTCCAATCTCACCTTTATAAAGTGCTCTCTGCACTGCTGTACCAGGGGGAGGGGAGTCCAGACATGCATCAGGATCAGATTACTGTTTGCAGTCCTCCACTCCCACCTTCTGGAAAAGCAACAGGAATGCTGATATTTGGGGCGGCACAAGGACATTCTCCCGATTGTTTTCCTGGAGCACCAATGCAGGATACCCCTCCAGTGTACTTGTCAAAGGGGATATCATCTTTTCTTATTTTTTTAAAAAAAGTTTGTTTGAAAGACAAAGAGATAGAGATAGAGATATAGTGATAGAGAGATAGAGATATAGAGAGATAGAGATAGATAGGGGAAAGAGGGAGAGAGAGAGGGAGAGGGGGAGAGAGAGAGAGAGAGAGAGAGAGAGAGAGAGAGATTTTCCAATTGTTTGTTCAGTTCCCAGGTGTCTGCAACAGCCAGGGCTGGGTCAGGCTGAAGCCAGGAGCCAGAGCTTCTTCTGTGTCTCCCAAGTGTGTGCAGGGGCCCAAGCATTTGCACCATCTTCCACTGTTTTCCCAGGCATATCAGCTGGAAGCTGGATTGGAAGTGGTGTAGCTGGGACTTGAACCAGCACTCATATGGGATGCCAATGTTGCAGACAGCAGGTTAACCCACTATGCCACCATGCTGACCCCAAATCTTGGTTTTATAGAAATAGGAGAAACTACCACCCTCAACATCCCCTCCTCCTGTTTCCTTTTCAATGCTTCTCTCACTGTGGAATGGCTCAGCTAAAATGGGAGCAGGGTTATGTTGTCAAATTAAGTGAGAAAGCTTTGTAAATTTGATTTTTATGAAGAAAAGGGAGAATTCTATGACTTTGGTGAGAAGACTCCCTGGGCCCCAAAACTGGCGTAATTCTCTTCTTTTGTTGTGGGATGAGATGTGGGTTTGCATGATTTGTTTCAGAGTTTCGAAGCACCCTACTTCTTCCTTTTATTACCTGCTCTTATCAACTGAGAAGTGTGGTCAGGCTTTCTATGTTTTTCTCCCATGCTGACCCTTTAGCTAAAACAGGGATAGAAACTGTTGGTCAAAGGGTAGGTGCTTCAGAGGACACACACAGCTGAACACTAGAAGCTCTGAACCACAGAAATGCAAAGGAAATTGTACTCACAAAGGGTTCCTTATAGCTGATTCCCCCCAGTGGGGGAGGGGGTAAGCCAAGGAGTCCAAGGTCAGGAGATCAATCAGCCCATGAGCCACTTACGTCTGCGCTGCAGCAGAGCTCTGTTCCCAGCAGAAAGCTGCACCCTGTCATGGCTGTCCCGTAAACGTCAGCCCCCAGCCACAAATGGAACCGGCAGAGAAAACGTGGACAGCTCCAGCTCTAACCAGCAACTGCACAGCAATTGTAAAATCACCGCCATCCTCCTCGCACTCCCTCACGAGTGTGAGATGCCTCCATATGGATGGTGGGCTTGCGCACATTTCTTCATTCCTATTGCAACACTGCTTGTCACATGAGCCCTCTAAAGAGACAGGTTTTATGTGCTGTCATTTCATTTCAGAGGTGAAAAAGCTCGGACAAAAAATGCTACTCAAGTGCTCCGTGTCAGATTCAGGACTCCAGACAAAGACTGAAAAATACCGTCCAAAACCCGTGTTTTAGAAACAAGAGAAAGGGGACGTTTTCTTTGTGTGTAGAATAGGGATGTTTCTCTTCTGCACAGTTGTAACACATAGGCAGGTGGATACTGCTAACACTGGAGGGAAGGGCGAATCAGAGTCGGAAAGCGTCATCTCCAGCTACATGGAAATTGTCTCGGGCAGTCATCGACGGGGACTGCAGATCTCACTTATGTGGTCCAGTACTGGCTGAAGCTTCACTATGTGGTGCACAGCTGAAATCAGAGTCCTTCCAAGATTCACGCAGGAACAAACACCCAGATGGGGCTTTGACAAACAGTTGCTAATAGAAGGGCCTATCATAAATTGCGTTCCTGAAGTTGGCTTTGAAGCTGGTTTGGAGTAAAGATCTGGTAGGCATTCACACTCTGAAAAGCGAGGTTGGGGGAGGGACTGTGGGCTAGCCCCACTGAGAGTAGACAGCCTCGTGATCACTCTGGGGAGGAACACTGCTCTGGGCAATGCTCACTGTCGTACTGAAATGGCTGCACCTTGACCCTGACCCTGTTCATCTGGTTGCAGTTTGCCCCAGGAGGACATGACCCCAGGGGAGATGGACTTTAAGGGGCAGAGAGCTGGAAGCCTAGTGCTAACTCATGTGCTGAATGGTCAGTCCTTCCAGAAGGGTCAGCCTGGCCAGTGCCTTTACGAGTGTAGCTGGATTCATCCCAAAGAGTGGGGTTGGGCAGAGACCACATTCAAGTTCATACAGAGAGGGCACAGGAACAGGAAACCAAGGCTGTCCCCAAGCTTGGGCACTAGAGCTGTAAGACAGGAGCCTTGCATGGGTACTCAGGGTTTATTCTCAACACAAAGAAACGATGCAAATGAGCCTCATTTCTAAGCTCAGCTCTCTGTAGACCTGGTGACATGCTGGAAGTGGCTACTATCACAGGTGCTTAACCTCATAAAGAAACCAACAGCATCAGCTAAATGCAATCTGCTCTTTTCTCAAGACTGGTGGGGAAGAACCATTATCAGATTCCTCTTTTTAGTCTATAGCCAGCCGGTCTTCTACACACATTTTTTTTTTAACAGGCAGAGTGGACAGTGAGAGAGAGAGAGGCAGAGAGAAAGGTCTTCCTTCGCCACTGGTTCACCCTCCAATGGCCGCTGCGGCCGGCGTACTGTGGCCGGAGCACTGTGCTGATCCGATGGCAGGAGCCAGGAGCCAGGTGCTTCTCCTGGTCTCCCATGGGGTGCAGGGCCCAAGCACCTGGGCCATCCTCCACTGCACTCCCTGGCCATAGCAGAGAGCTGGCCTGGAAGAGGGGCAACCGGGACAGAATCCGGCGCCCCGACCGGGACTAGAACCCGGGGTGCCGGCGCCGCTAGGCGGAGGATTAGCCTAGTGAGCCGCGGAGCCGGCTTACACACATTCTTAATCTTTTCTTCTCTTTCAAGGAATTAACAAACTATGACTTTTCTACTACATGAAAGAGAATCACACTGCGACCTGTGGGCACACTTGCAAGTAGCTCGTTCCACAGACTGTCACAAGAAGAATGTGTAATGCTCTCCAAGTTCCTGTGAGAGGCTTCTACCCAGCATTGCATCGTTTTCTCGTTGAATGCCAATTGTAAAGAACGCAGGAGAATTCACAGTGAAACACACACACGGGAAGGGCATCAGGCTGGGGTTCACCTCAGCTAAATTGGACCTCCTCTCAATCGACACTCTTCAGTACCCAAAGAAATTGCATGTGGGTTTGCAACGTCCTCCATGCCCTTCGGGAAACCATCCAGCTCAGGGACCAAATTCCACACCCACTCTTCTGTCCGATTAAGGAAGAGAGCATGGAGGTGGTTTAGATTTTGTGAGCATTCAGCCCCTAGCAAGAAACTGCCTAGAGAGGCACACGCATGACAGCTGAAATCAATGTGAGAGGAGCTGCCAGGTTCCATGCAAAGGATAAATGGTCAAGGGAAAAGCTTTTGAGGAATCTCTACGTTCCTTTGGTCCTCAAATTTCTACTCCGCTAATATTTTAAAAACCAAATCTAGGTCTGTTCTACACAAAATGTCACCCTTGAAATCGTTTAAACAACGTTTAACAACGTTAAACAATCTTGCAGAGAGGAAACCCACGACCACTGAATGGCAACTCAACAGATGACCTTCAGAATGTGCCCATTCACTTGGTAGGCGTCCTTTCTCTTATTTTCTGTTGATCAAACAGGCTTTTTTTAAGTAGAAATGTTCCACTGAGAATGTATATGCTAAAGCTCTGACACAAACACACTGCTCATTTATATGAGCAAACAGAAAGGGCCTTCTGTGTGCTGAGGGCTTTAATCATCACCAAGACGAGGACCTGCTTTGGAGATCCAAGAGCTTTGAATTTTCTGTGCCGAAGCAAAGGAAATGAAGAGTCGCTGGCCTCACGTGATCTTAGTTGATCCTGACACCTGCTGATTCGTACCAGTGGGCTTAGATCACGGGGTACATTTCAGGCCACGTTTTCCATGTCTCACAAATGCCGTCCCCGCGGAGGCTTTTCACAGTTCTTCCCTCTTTGCAGGGCTCTTCCTGGGCGTTCAGAGCACACATCACATGTGGTTGCCATGACGAGCAGAGGAGGCATTGTGAAGGCTGATAAGAGAGAGCTCAGACCTGAGCTTCTACTTCAACCTTGGTGGTTTATTTTTCCACTTGATTTCTTAGTGTTTTATGACCTACTTCATTTGCCCATGAACTCTAAATGGTTTGCAGATGGATCTGGACTTCATCACATATCTAGACAACGAAGGTTCTCCTTGGCTCTCTCCTCATATTCAACAACAAGAGATGAAATAAGTACCAATACGAAAGGATATGTAGGCCAATTTAGGAATGAAAAATTATTTGATGAAAAAAGAACAGAATATTTTGCATGATTGGCCTCAGAGAGTTTCAAAAATATTTAATAATAGAGAAACAAATATGAAATCCACAAATATTAAAGAAGATCTGATTCCAGACTTAAATAGGTGATTCAAAATTATTCTCTCAATTCTGATTACAAATACAATGATGGCTTGACCATGCTAGCTGTCAGTTTTTAATAAAATTAAGCAGCAAATACACAGCAGGATTGGCACCATCACATCTGCATTTCCAACAGGAAGACCGCAGTTCAGAGTCATCAAAATGATTCTTGAGAACATGTCGCAGCTCTCTGGACTCTGAGCTTGGCACTATTCACAGCATTGCATACTGCCTTTGCAGTATTTTTCTTCATAGAGTAATTATTTCCATTTGAAAGGAGTGGTTTTTTTTCTTCTTTTCTTTTCATTTTTTTTGTTTGTTTGTTTTTGTCAGTTGGAATGACATGAGCAAGATTTGCCAATGCAAAGCATCCCTGAGGATAATTCTGCAGTGCTGAGCTGTGATAACTCACTGTACCCAAGCTCCTCCAAGTACAGGCAGAAAGGACCCTTAGCCTTGCACATTTCACTCTAAGTGAGAAGTGGTTCTTACATTTGATGCATATTAGAAACACATGCTAGGGGCTGAGAATGATGACTCCTTGGTCTAAACTTCTTCCTTCAGATGTAATTGCTATAGAGAGTAACTCAGGCATCAAGCCTCGTTAAAAGTTCCCAGGTAATTCTAATATAAAGCAAAGTTATAGAACTATAGTTCTCAAACTTTCAAGGCAGAATAACTTCTATAATAGGTGTCTATAAACCAGGAAATGCCTTAGGGCATTTAACAGTTTAATAAACTATAGTCCCAGGGCACATCCTTGTGATACAGGTTTGGTCATCCTAGTAGGACGTGAGGACCTTGTTGTGGTTAGTCAACAGCTGCAAATTTGGAAACTATTTATGTTTGACTTCTAAAATATGGGCAGACTTTGGAAATCCATTTACCCTTCTTTTATCTACCAGGACCTAATTCTCAATGTCGACACGACATTTTAGTGTTCTCATAGCTAGAGAGCATACCACGTTCCTACTTACCTGTATGATGAGAACACCTGGATCGGCAGCGTCTATGAGGCCATCATGCTGGATTTCATACAACACTGGAGATCTGAAATGGAAAAAAAATATTACACAGAAAATCTGCATCACTGCTCAGAAATTGCTTTTTCCCCAAAAGATTTGTTGGTATTTTTTGCACTCAGTTGTCTCCCTACTTTTTGGGTTATCTTGGTATAAGCTCTAGAGGTTGGGGAAAGATGCAAACATTTTTGCAAAACTCATTATATATATATCTATATATATATATCTTCAGTTATAAAAATGAGTGTCTGGATTGTTAATAAGACATCAACTACATTAACTGAAACTTGTATCAATTTGGAAAATGAGAAGTACCTCTCATTAGTCTCTAGTTTCAGTGCATTTAAAAATTTTTATATTCATTTTGGAACCATCTATCTCCATGCCTTTCTATTCAATGCTCCTCCCTTAGGTCTTTCCAGGGCTGAATTGACTTTCTCGCCTCGTCAAATCAAAACCTATTCTAAAGAAAAGACCTAAAGCTCGTTGGTTCCTCTGTGAAAGATACTGACAGCAGCATAAAAAGCTATCTCTCATAGTGAAGTTCCCATTTATATCTGACCTACAAAAATGTGCAAGTGAGTTTAACCTAAATTGCATATTTAGTATGTACCAGCATGTACCAGGTGGAAAACAGAGAGAAAAGAGCAAGAAAAGGCCCTATTTTCACAGTGTGTAGTTCTTCTGGAGGTAAATATTAAGCCAATACATGCCATACAGTGTGATTTAGATTTTGCTATGATGGCGATTCCAAGGAGTGGTCAAGTCAAATTTCAACAGGTCAGCAAAGGCCTCCAAAGAAGATTAGATGTGGATTCATCTATAGAAAATTTATGAACATTTATCAGTGAAAAGACGATAAAGTACACTTGGTGATATTATGCATGAAAATGCAAAAGCAAACTCACCAAACATTTGAAAATCACTCATATTGATGAGCCCACATGGAACAAGGCAAATCCAAGAGGATTTTGCATCAACAAAGTTTGCAAGAGGCATCAAGAAAGGCTTTGGGTGCCATAAGGAGGATTTTAGATCTTTCCTGTGTTCATTTTAGAGTCAATAGTATGACAGCACCAGATTTGTGCTTTAGAGATGGGTTCAGCAGTCATTTAGAGGACACATCTAAGCAGAGTAAGCAAGAAGGCAGTAAGAGTTCCCAGGAACTTCTTACAAAATCAAACCATGAGGGCCTCTGACCCATCAGTGAGGAAATTAAGATGGGAGCCCCACTGCCTTGAAGCAGGTGGAAAAGTGAAGTAAGGATTTTGATAGCTAGGATGAAGTTAACTGAAAATTCGGATGTGACTAAAGAGTACATAACGTTTTCATTCGGAATAGAAGTTACAAATTGTCCAATTATTTTTGTTTTCCTCTAATAAAGACATGTAAGTGCTTGAATCTCTCCCATTAAACATTTCTTTTTTCTGTTAGATATTAGTGTTCCTTCAAGATGAAAACCATGTTTTATTGTCTCTATGCACTTGCTAATACCACACTACACTTGTAACAGCTGCGAATAAATAAGATTTTCACAAATTGCCAAAACTTTTGTCAAAATATCTGTAGTAAAAAGTGAAAGATTTATGCAAAAAAAGACCAAACAATCAAATTAAAATGGACAATAGTTGTAAACACACATTTCTCAAAGGAAGTCATACAAAAGCTCAACAGGTGCATGAAAAAGAAAACTCATCATCACTGGTAATCAGAGAGACGTAGATGAAAACGCAATGAGATATCATCTCACTCTAGTAAGACTGGCTGCTACAAAAGCAAAAGATAACAAGCGTTGGCGAGGATGTGGAGAAAAGGGAACACAAAATGGGAATGTGAATCAGTACAGCCATTGTGAAAAGCACTAGGAAGACTACAACAATAGAACTATCATGTGATCCTTCAATCTGATTTCTGGGTCTACACCCAACGGACGTGAAATCTGTCAGAGGTACACCTGCACTCCTGTGCTTCTTGCGTACTATTCACAATATTCCGGAAAAGGAAAACAACCTAAGTGCCTGTCAGCTGATAAATGGATAAGAAAACTGAGGCACATATGCACAGTGGGATATTGCTCAGCCATTAAAAAGAGAAATCTTGTCATTTGTAACAACATGGATGGAACTGAAGATCACTATGTCAAGTGAAATAAGCCAAGCCCGGCCGGCGCCACGGCTCACTGGGCTAATCCTCCGCCTAGCGGTGCCGGCACACCGGGTTCTAGTCCCGGTCGGGGTGCCGGATTCTGTCCCGGTTGCCCCTCTTCCAGTCCAGCTCTCTGCTGTGGCCCGGGAGTGCAGTGGAGGATGGCCCAGGTGCTTGGGCCCTGCACCCCATGGGAGACCAGGAAAAGCACCTGGCTCCTGGCTCCTGCCATCGGATCAGCGCGGTGTGCCGGCAGCAGTGCACAGGCCGCGGCGGCCATTGGAGAGTGAACCAACGGCAAAAGGAAGACCTTTCTCTCTGTCTCTCTCTCTCACTGTCCACTCTGCCTGTCAAAAAAAAGAAAAAAAAGAAATAAGCCAAGCCCCCAAAGACAGATATTACAAACTCTCACTCACATGTGTATTTTAAAAATGAGGAGCTGATATCATAGAAGTTAGAGGCTGCAGAGGGAAATAGAGAGAAAGGTTATGAAAGGTCCATTGGTACTAGCTTGTAACTGCTTGGGAGTAAGGAGTTCTGGGGTTCTATCACACAGTCAGATGAAGATAGACAATGTTAATTTCTGTATAGACCTCTATAAAAAGTTAGAAGATAAGGATTTTTTGGATGTTTTCACTATAAAGAAATGCTAAATGCTTGGAAAGATAAATATATTTAACTCAGTTGATCATTACACAATGCATACATGTAACAAAGCACCACACAGTACTCACAATATGTACAATTTTATATGTCTGTTAAATATTTTAAAATAAAAAATCACAAAAATTAAACAAAAAAAAATAATAGCAAGTGATATGCAGGACAGTATAGTGTGTAGCCAGTGTGATCCATTCCACATGGAGAGAAATAGGTGAAGTGGTATTTCAGCTAGGTTGATTGAGCCCTTCCCAAAGCCCCTTCATCCACAACTTGTTTGTTCTAGGCCATCATGCTCACATGGCTGATTCTCCAGGCTCTGGGGAGGGTTCTGAATTGTAGATTATTAAATTAATGCATGCTAGGTAGAGCGGACTCTGTCATTTACAACTAACTACCATATTTATTCTTAAAATGATACAAGTTTTAATGCAAAAGACTTTATTTTGCAAAAAAATTTAGGTTACACCATTCATTATTCATTTATGAATTCATCTATTTGCTAGAAAATACTTATGAATTGCCTACTGTGCACTCTGCAGTATTCTTGGGGCTGGATGTAGAATCATGCCTACTGCATGTGTATTCTTAATCATGAAACTGAAGTAGTCTGCAGGAGAAGACAGATAATAAGCAACAAAATGAAGACAATCGTGTCTATTCTTAAAAGTTCTGTGAAGGAATAAAGCACCCTTGGGAACAATTTCAGTCAGAGGAACTTCTGTAATCCAAGTGTTCAGCAAGGACATAACTGACGAGGTGGCATTTAACGTAGGGTCTGAGGAATGGTAAAAACAGTGGGAAGGAGAGCTCCAAGAGGAAGGAACAGAGGGGTTGGGTGAGAAAGCGCAGGGATTCATAAGAGCTACTCCATACAGCTCAGATCTGCTGTGGGAAGCGGGGAGAACCACGAGATGAATGTCGGTTGCCTTGACTTCCATGATGGAGGTTTTGGGCTCTGTAAGATGATTTGGTTATATTAAAGAAAGAAACTGAGGGATTTTAGCAAAACGATCACATTCAGCCTTGTGCTGCCTGCTGTGTGTAAGACATAAAGACACCAGAGGCACTGTAGTCCAGTGACAAGGGGGAGATGTTTCCAATAAATATGGTAGCAACAGAGAAAGAAATAAATCACTGAGTGAATTCAAGATCACTCAATGCTAGGATCTGTCATGCCCTGAATAGTGGATGGGGGAAAACGGAGAATGACAGAATGACGATGCTCGGACTTTTGATGTAAGCAACTGGGTGGCATTGCTACTTCATGAGAGCTACTGGAAGAGGGGATGATGCCCTAAGGATTGGTGAAAGAGCACATAAAGGATCCAGTAGTGGGCTTCCAGATGAAGGTGAGACACCTGTGAAATATCCAACAATGAAAGCAAAACAAAGTCCATTGGATAAGAAGGACTTAAGAATATTTATAAATTTATGGTGTGATGAGGCAGGGATTAAAAGAAATGATGTAGGGAGGGACCATCCACCATAGGGGCACAGTGTGAGAAGCCAGGGATTGAATGAAATTATGTAGGGAGGGAATATCCACTATATAGGGACACAGAACTGAGCAAATCCAGCACCTTGGTGCTGAGATAAAGGACAATGATCAAAAACCGAGGCTAAGAAGGGGTGGCTGGAGCAGTCAGAGGAAGCTAGAGAGAAGCCCATCACCAAAGAAGTCAGGAGGGTCTTCCCAAAGGAAGACACGGATAATTTTGCTAATGTTTGTAAGAGCAGCAAAGAAAAAAAAAAACATGCCATCTAAGGAGAACGATTATGAAGAATGGCAAGCATCTATGATGAAAGAGAGAGTGGGGGTGAGAAAGCAAGAGAGCTATTACAAAGGGCACAACCCAAAGCACCTTTGATGGAAGAAGGCACAGCTGCTCTCTCTTAGCAGAAAGCAGGACAAGACTTGCAGGCTCCGTGGGTGTTTTCCACTTAGTGGCGGGGAGTTGAGGGAGCCACCTGATGGCTCTTGTTTCCATAAAGAAGGATGAGGCAACTCCATCTGTTGAAGATAGGTAGGAGTAGAGAGTATACAGGGGTGTGATGAGTAATGGATTTGAATGGGGAACAAGGAAGTTTGGAATAATTAGTTCAGAGAGTGGGAGAATGAATGGTAAAAAAATAAGATATCTTAGAATTTGGGGGTGAGTTTAAGATTCTTGGCCGGCGCTGTGGCTCACTGGGATAATCCTCCACCTTGCAGCACCAGCACACCAGGTTCTAGTCCCGGTCGGGCGCTGGACTCTGTCCTGGTTGCCCCTCTTCCAAGGCAGCTCTCTGCTGTGGCCCAGGAGTGCAGTGGAGGATGGCCCAAGTCCTTGGGCCCTGCACCCCATGGGAGACCAGGAGAAGTACCTGGCTCCTGCCATCGGATCAGCACGGTGCGCCAGCCATTGGAGGGTGAACCAATGGTAAAAGGAAGACCTTTGTCTCTCTCTCTCTCACTGTCCACTCTGCCTGTCAAAAAAATAAAAAGAGTTTAAGATTCTTAACCCTGAATTAATGTGATAACCTTGTGCCATTTGCCTTCTTTTTAAAACATTCTGCAATATTATTCGCCTCACTGATACTTTGGGTTGTGCCCTTTGTAAGAGCTCTATTGCTTTCTCTTGCCTCACTGATAAATACATGAATAATAATTTGTTGGGATCTAACAAACACGATGTCTTTACAAGTAACCTGAAGGAAGAAATAGTTGTGAGAGAGATGAAGATATGTACAAAGGAGAAAGTATTTTTAAAGGGGGGTAGAGTGAATTGCTGTTCCCGCCTGTTCCCTCTGCCTTCCTCCACAGGGTTTGCAGGGGCCCCCAGCAGAGGAGCCTCCATTGCATCGGGCTGATTTAGGTGGCGTGATGTGGCCAGGGGCCTGTCAGGGGGTGTGACATGCAGCACTGCTAAGCAGAAGCTCACAGAACTGTCATGTTTTGTTGTCCATTCCACTTTTCCCAACTGCTTTGGGGAGAATGGAATTCCAGTTCCTGTCCACACTGCCTCTGACCCTTCACAACAGATGGTCAAGTTTCCTTCCATCAGGATACAGTGGCTGATGAGTCAACCGTTGGTTGGCCCACAGCTGCTTGTGGACTGAAACGCCTCCCTTGCTTTGGTTCTGTTCTCACTCGACATTGCACCCACTTGCCCAGAACTCTCAACTCTGCACCTCAGCTCTGCCTCGGTGCTGGTGTTGGTGCCCCTGCTCCTTGACCCTAACGCTGGTCAATCCCTGATGGCTGCACCGAGCCACTTCCTCTCCCTCTCCCCACCGTCTGTGGTGCCCAGGTCCCCTTGCACTGTCTTAGAAAATTCCGGCAGGAGTCAAAATGGAACAGCTCCCCAAGCATTCTCAAGGGGTTAGATGGGCCCTTGTTGTGGGGGCTATATGGCAAAGTGTGTGCCCCCTGCTTGATGCCAGCTTTAGTGGGTGACACAGAGTGTCCTCCAGGAGGACCTTCCAGTGTGGAGAAGCCAGGTTCTAAGGAGAGCCAGTAGCCCCTAAAGGAAACTATGTCAGTCAGTTCAAATGATGGGCCAACAATATGCCGCTTGTTTTCCATGACAATCTGAGTCCATAACCTTCATAATGTTTTCTTTGAACTCAGCACAGCTAGGCTCTCTGCTTAAATCAAGTAGGCAAGAGACTTAATGACAATTTTATGTAAATTGTATCTGAAGCCAAAATCTTTCCTGAGGTGTAAAAGATGGTATGGACTGAATTGGGTCCCTTCTAACATTCACGGGTTTAAGTCCTAATCCCAAGTGTGATGGTGTTTGCCTGTGGGTTGTGGGGTCTTGGGAACTAATTGTATTTTGATTAGATTATGTGGTGTGAACCTGGTCTACTGAGATAGTGCCCTCACTGAAGAGAAACTACAGCTGCATATCCTCTCTCTCTCTCTCTCTCTCTCTCTATCTCTCTCTCTCTCCTGTTTCACATTCACACACAAGGGAAGTCTCAATAAGATAACCATCGACATGCCAAGAAGGGACACCTCAGAGAATGAACTCAACCAGCAAGTTGATCTTAGAATTTCTAGTCTCTCAAAATGGGATAGATAAATTTCTCTTGTGTATGCCCCCAAGATGCATGTTTTGCTATAGGAGCCCTAACCAAGTCACATAAGGGGTGAAATAAAGATCTATTTGCTATTATGGCAAATGTGACTCAGTTTTCAATGCTAGTCCCACTTACTGAAATTACATGGAAATGCAATACTTGGTCCTTTTCCCTTGGAGCAGTTCCCATTTAGGATCCAGCATACGAGGCTGCCGTATTTTACTGCATTCATTCTTCACCTGTCCTTGGCGAAAAAGCAGCGTAAGTAAGTGAATGGTGAGCTGGATCCAGTTGCTGTCTAGCGCTCTGGAGGGTGCTCCACGCTCCCGCGATGTTCCAGAAGCGCCTGAACATTTGTATACAAATTGAGCAAGCATGCAAATCAGTACTCTGGGCCCGAAGAGACACAGAAATGATCTTGGAAATTGCATTTAAGGAAAAAAAAAATTACAGTCTCATGTTGGCAGACACAAAGGAGCTTTGATGAAAGCAGCTGTTAAATTGTTAATTTAACATAAAGATGGAGCTGATGATTCAGAAATGATCGACTAGGTGGCAGATATTCTGTGCTCCGAATGGCAGAGACGGCACAGCCGGCAGAACCAGTCACTGCTGCAATTTGGGATTGTATTCTCTCTGCATTAGCAGAACTGTTAATAAATCACACAAGCAAGAAATGAGGGATTGAAGATCTCCAGGTGTTTGATACTGCTGTAAATATCTTCGCCACGTGTTCCACAGGAGTCATGTGAGTGCATGAGCATGACTTGGGGGTTACCCACGATCTTGCTCCGGCTACAACCTTGCTAACATTTATAAGATTGCCTCAGATACAGCTGAGGGTCATTGTGATGACTGCCAAATCATAACCATCAGGATTCCCTCAAATCATGGGCATATACCAGAGATATGTTCCCATTGATTGACTCACAATTCCTTTTTCTTCTTTTAAGATTTATTCATTTATTTGAGAGGCAGAGTTATAGACACAGAGAGAGGTCTCCCAACTGCTGGTTTACATCCCAAATTGCTGCAAGTACCAGGGCTGGGCCAGGCCAAAGCCAGGAGCAAGAGCTTCTTCTGGTTCTCCCACACGGGTACAGGGGCCCAAATGCTTGGGCCTTCTTCTGCTGCTTTCCCAGGCACATTAGCAGGGAGCTGGATTGGAAGTGGAGCATCTGGGACTCTAACCTGTGCCCATATGTGATGCTGGTGCTGCAACTGTGGCCTTAACCTGCTGAGCCATAGCACCAGACTCCTCACAATTCCTTTCTATCAAAAATTATTTACTTATTTATTTTTATTTGAAAGTGGACAGAAATTAAGAAAGATAAAAAGTGTCACTACTATGGCATGGTAGGTTAAGCCTCTGCCTGTGATGCTGGCATCCCACATGGGGTGGGTTTGTGTCCTGGCTGCTCCACTTCTGATCCAACTTCATACTAATGAGAAAAGCAGAAAATGGTTTGAGAATTTGGACCCCTACCACCCATGTGGGAGACCAGGCTCCTGGCTCCAGTCTTTGGCCTGGCCTGATTCCAGCTATTACAGCCATTTGGGGAGTGAACCAGCAGATAGAAGCCTCTCTCTCTTTCTCTCTCTCTCTCTCTCTCAGTCACACCCCCCCTCCCCATAATTGTGGATTTCAAAGAAAAAGGAAAGGAAAGGAGAGGGGAGGAGAGGAGAGGAGATGGGAGGAGAGGAGAGGAGATGAGAGGAGAGGAGAGGCGAGGCAAGGGGAGGGGAGGGGAGGGGAAAGGAGGGGAGGAGAGGGGAGGAGAGGGGAAGGGAGGGGAGGGGAGGGGAGACAGAGGCAAGGGGAGGGGGGGAGGGAGACGATAGAGCCAGAGCTGGGCCATGCTGAAGCGAAAGTCTTGGCACTCAATCTGGGTATTCTACCTGTGTGGGAGGGACCCAAGTAACTGAGCCGGCACCTGTTGCCTACCAGGGTGCGTAAACAGGAAGCCGGAATTGGAAGTGGAGGCAGGGTTTGGATCCAACACCTGATATAGGACGCAACCATCCAAATGACGCCTGAAATGCCGGGTCAGTTGTCCCCCCACCCCAGCAACTCTTGATTTGAACATTTCTTTTTACCAAATATAGATCTCTCTCTCTCTCTCTCTCTCTCTCTCTCTCTCTCTCCCCTACCCCACACATGCACACACACACAGGAGTCTTAGCTGTGCAGACTTGTAAAGTAGCTGGATGGGAGTGCTATTCCTGTGCACTGTGCATTCTCTTGATTTCGTAGACAAGGTCTTTTTTTTCTTTTCCCCACATGTACTGTCTTATTGTTTTACAGCAAAAAACTTGATAGCAACTATTCATCCAGGCAAAAGAGGAGCTAGTGTTTAAGTACAAATGGAAACAGGATTCTTTTACATCAATATTAAAGACAACTTGGGTCACACAAGTGTCTGGACTCTGATCTAGATGGGGAGCTGTCTCACCTGCACACCTGTAATGACCTCATGGTTCTCTCACCCCCGTGACCAATGCATGGAATAGGGCTGCCAATTATTAAAACAATCACAGTGAGCCCCTTTTCTAGAGACTTCTGAGCCCTTTATAGACATGATCTGGTTAGGACAAAGGCAATTGAAATTTCTCAAAGGTCAATGGTCCATAACAGTTAAATATTCTACTTGAGTCTCTTGGTTCCCACTTCCGATAAGGACACAGTTTCATTTGTTGCAGGATTAGCAGCAGGAGGAAGGTGCAGCTCCAGTCTCCAGGGTCTGTGTCTCGTCCCCAGGAGATAAGGCAGATTCTTCTTTTCACTGGATTCCTTAGAAACGTCACAGCTCCTGTGTTACAGCTCCTTGTGCAGCTCTGCTTGTCACAACCTTTCCTCTCCTGTTAGGCTGCAGCTTCTCCATGTGGCCAGGTTCATCAGGAGTGTTGAAACCTTGTGTGTTGCAACTCCTCTTCTCTGCCAGGTTTGTTGACTGGTGACCATAGAGAAGGAGACACATTGGCAAGGAAGAGAGAGCAAAGTGAAGGAAGTTTATTGAAAGAAGCAGAGAAGACTCCCAGAAGATGTGGGGAGGGGGGGTCCTGAGAGGGTTGCAAGCTGTAACTGCCTGGTTTAGGATTTGTATGTTTCTCTAAAGGAGGAACTTTGGCCGGCACCGTGGCTCAATAGGCTAATCCTCCGCCTTGCAGCGCCGGCACACCGGGTTCCAGTCCTGGTCGGGGCACCGGATTCTGTCCCGGTTGCCCCTCTTCCAATCCAGCTGTCTGCTATGGCCCGGGAGTGCAGTGGAGGATGGCCCAAGTCCTTGGGCCCTGCACCCGCATGGGAGACCAGGAGAAGCACCTGGCTCCTGGCTTCGGATCAGCGCGATGCGCCAGCCATGGCGGCCATTGGAGGGTGAAACAACGGCAAAAGGAAGACCTTTCTCTCTGTCTCTCTCTCTCTCTAACTGTCCACTCTGCCTGTCAAAAAAAAAAAAAAAAAAAAGCCAAAAAAAAAAAAAAAGGAGGAACTTTGCCTGATTGGCCAAGGCATATGCTAATGAGGTATTCTACATGAACCAATATGGGAGTTAGTAAAGTCTAAATATGATTGCTTCAGGAAGTAACCAATTAGCAGTGGCCTGGTGTAGAGCTCAGATTACACAGGGAAGTTAGGAGTGTGTTCAAATAGATCCATGATAGGATGAGCCTGGTGAAAATCAGGAATAAATCAGCAATGGCCAGGTGAGGGACATGCAACTGTAGGAGGCCATGCAGTCAGCAGACTGCAACTGTTCCGACTGCTCAACTGGATGCCAAGCCTTCTGGAAACTCCGACCAGGGATTCTGATCACACCTAGCTGACTTTCTTCAGCACTCTCTCTCTCTCTCTCTCTCTTACACACACACACACACACACACACCATGCTCCTGAGGACATTGGATCACATGCCCTTGAAGACATTCCCCTTTTATCTCTGAAAATCTTTCTCCAACAACCCACAGTCTCTGTATGCCTAAGGCCAGCTCCTTACTCCAAGAATGCCTCGTCGTTTGCTGCCATGCCTTTTGAAGGAGTGGGAGACTCCAATTGCCACTGTCTAATTTGTTGAAGTGGGCAGCCTGGTAGATGATGATGCCCTGCACCCAAATGTTGAAGCCGGTAGAACCCCTGGATCCCAAGATATAGGGTGACTTTCACTGGGCAGTCTCCTGGGCCTTTGAATTCCTGCTTGGGGCCTGATTTCCCAACAGTGGTGACCAAGTGGATTCTGACAAAGTCCAGGATGTGGACAAAGAGGAGGAAGATGGCCCTGCCCTCGTCCTCTGGAAATGAGGTTCCTGGCGAAATACCTCCAGAAATGTGTGTACTTGCCCACGCTCCATGAAGACCTGCAGATACCGATCCTTGAAGGAAGAGTTGAAGGCCTGCATGGAGAAGCAGTGGATGGCTTTGGCCAGGTTGCTCCTGCTCCCTGGGAATGTGCACGATGCAGTCCATGGCGGCTTTGTACGGTTTGCTGGCTGTGGGCTGCTTCCTGGCATGTTGGACCTGCAGCGTCAGCTTGATCTGCTTGACTGGAGCCACAACAATCTTGGAGACGGCAGAAGGGATGCCACTAGTCAGGAAGTCCTTGGTTCAGGAAAGGACCTGTTCTGTCTTGGTGTCAGGGCTGGAGAGGCACAGGTGAGAGCCCAGCTTGATTGTAGAGAGCTGAGGGAAGGGAGGTCACCACTAATTGGCACTGCCATTGGCTTGGTACTGTCACTGCCAGGACTGGCAGTGAAGGTCGAGTTCTTATTCAAGGGACCATTCTTAGGGTCATAACTGAGAAGGAATGAGCTCAACTCTATGACCCCAGACACACACCTCAACCTCAGCACTAGTAGTAACTACTTTTACCGCACATTAGAAATTCAAGTTCATATTACATCCATTCTTATAAAGCAAGTACGGGTCTCTATGGAAGATCTGCACGAAAGAGGATATTGCAATATTTGAGATTTAAATTTCAAATTCTTGGAGATTTTACTATGCTGTCTGGTGGATATTAATACCCTGGGAACAAAACATTGAAAGGACAGAGGTGAAGTGACGGATGCGGATGTGTGTTCTGATCAATGGAATGACACCCTTTATTCTGCCCCAAAGTCACATCGAAAGCAAAATCCTTTCCTTCCTCCTATCAATTTCTAATCAGAGATAATCCAACCCTTTTCTGTTAGTATGTTCCCCGGATGGATTTTATTGATTGCTTTGTAAATGATCAGGAAAAAGAAGCCTCCTTCACAAAAAATATGAAGATTCCCCATCCATCATTCTTGACATGCAATCTGTAACAGGGCTTTCAGCCCACTAGGAGGATGTCCAGGTGGTACTGGCACAGGGCGTCCGCTGCCGTTGCTCAGAGATGCCAATGGTCAAGTGCTTTGTTTTGGGGAAAGACTCAAGTCCCATCTGTCCACAGCGATTCCTATCAAAATGTATGTCTTTTCTGTACAAATGAAAGTTCTGAGAACTCCGGCAGATTGGAGTGTGAGAGACCCTCAGCAGCAGACCTGCCTCTTGCCTGGCGGTGGAAGGAGAGGGCACTCTTCTCTTCCCACTGGCACAGTCCAGGAACAGAACTCATGTGCACACCTCTCACCGTATTCTCACAGTATCGGATTCGCTCACATTTTCCTGGTGGTGTGACGTGTACAGGACAACAGCTGGAAGGTGAGCACATTGCCACTTGGCAGACATCTCATTAGGCTGACAAATGATTGTGAAGATGTTGTCTGGGGCCCACGTCAGAGGCAGCCTTCCTCAGTGCCAAATCCTGGCTCCATCACCTGCTGCTAGTCATGGAGATTAATCTCCACAAGTCTCAGCAACCTCATTTATTATAAAAAAGACAATAATAATCTAGAGTAAGTTTTGGACTTCTATCGCACAGTAGGATAAAGATAGGTGATGTTGATTTACTATAATATTTATCTATAAAAATAGAGAATAGGATTTTTGGATGTTTTCCCTACAAAGAAATGTTTAAGACTTGAAGAGTAAATATACATAAAATATATTTAGCATTTCTAATATAGGTATTCAAACGTTATATAATGCATGCATATATATAATAAAACATCATACAGTATACTAGAAATATGAAGAATTTTTACATTCTGTTAAATTTTCAAAATACAAATCTACATGGTGAGCTGATTTTCAGAATTAATAATATATGTAAATTACCTATTACAAAGTGTCTCCAAAATATTTATTTGTAGAATTGTACTAGAACAAGAACAATGATATTCCTATTTATTTTAGCTAAATAAAACATCAAAATTAATTCTGAATTCTCCTTATATATTTAAAATCATGCATACATGCATACACACATGTGCTCACACACATACATTTGAAAATGCTTGGAGAAGACCAGTGATGAGGAATCAGTCTAAAAGCAAGTGACGCAGCCAGGGTGCTGATATGGTGTAACGCAAGTATTCAGAATGATAACATAATCATCCTTAAAGCTTTGTTACACTGACATGGGAGAATGCTTTCAAAGGCTCTGACATCAAGGCTAATGGATGACCTGGAAGACAGCAAAGGAACAGAAAAGTCCCAAAATAGGGAAAACATTTCTAACACAGGTGTTCAGAAATACCCGAGGTGAGACAGGATATGTGGAAAACAGGAAACTCATCCCTTGCCATTCTATTCAACAAAAATTTATTTTATGCATATTTGACTCAAGGTGCCAGTTTAGGTGCTGGGGGAATCAAGAAATCTGTAAGATAGGAATATGATTTCCATCTCAGGGAAGTTTATGGTTTTACAGCTGAAATGGGCCCAGTGTGATGATAGGATGCAGCAGAACATGTTGAGTGATATAACCAGGGAGGGAGAAAGAGTGAAGCCAGAGGAGAGAACACGCTTCTCCCATATTCACTGGAAGCTGTGTGTCTCATCATGTGCCCCCAAAGAAATGTCTGCAAAGCTTAGGTGCGAAGAAATGATTCTATATGGGATAAAAGGAGATAAATGCTGAAATCAGATTTCTGAATAAGACTCAGCAATTAGCAAGAATAGAAGAAAGAAAAGTATTTTCCATTCTGCATTGTTCATTCTGCATTTTCAAAGAATGCCTTTTAAAGGATGTAATTAGGGGTAATGAGGTGCAAAATTTCATGTACAAAAAACGATCTTGTTAAGGGCAGTTTAGGAAGCTCATGCAGTTTAGAAAAATGATTTTTAACTCTCCATGAACTCTGTGCTGATATTATATATCCCCTACTTTTCTTTATATCTAATTCCAATTCAGTTTTAAGAAAATCCAGAATTTAAATAAATCTGGATTGACTTAAGATGGCAGAATAAGGAGGTAGCGTACCACTCTAGTCGAGGGGAAGATAGTTAAAAAAAAAATGGAAGGCTGGCACCATGGCACACTAGGTTAATCCTCCGCCTGCAGTGCCAGCATCCCATATGGGTGCCAGTTCTAATCCCGGCTGCCCTCTTCCAGTCCAGCTCTCTGCTATGGCCTGGGAAAGCAGTGAAAGATGACCCAAATGCTTGGGCTCCTGCATCCGCATGGAAGACTGGCAGGAAGCACCTGACTTCTGGCTTCAGATTGGCGAAGCTCCGGCCATTGCAGCCACTTGGGGAGTGAACCAAAGGAAGGAAGACCTTTCTCTCTCTCTCTCTCTCTCTCTTTTCTGTAACTCTACCTGTCAAATAAAAAAAAAGTGGAGAGAGCATCGTCTCAGGAAGAGTTAAGGAAAAAATTGCAGAGTCAATCATACAAATTAGAGGAAGAGTGTGGACTTATGTGGAGGGTGTGGACACGCACAACTCAGCACCCCAGCCGCGGAGATCCTCAGCTTCAGCTTTAGTGTGAGGTGAGACTTGGCTGTAAGCAGCCCAAGCCGCTGGTGATAAAGCTGTGGGATGAACCCGGTGGGAGTCTGCCTGGAGTCCTGTGGGGGACAGTGTACCTGCCAACCCAGGGGGAAAAAAGGGGGCTACGTTTGTCTCTTCCAAAACACCAGGCATCTGTGTCCTGTAACTAGTCAAGAGGGAGTGGGCACCATTTTGGACATACACCACAGCTGCACCAGCTCATGTCTGCTCACCCAGCAACGAGCCAAGAGGAGACGCCTGAGTCTGGCTAGGATTGACAGGGGGCTGGGAGATTGCACTGTGGAAGTTTTGTGTGCTGGGACTGTTAAAACACGGTGGCTGTGTGGGAGGGCTCCTGGTGTGGCTGGGACTTTGGGCAGTCACTGTGGGAAGCTTCACATGCTTGGAGCTCCCTGTGAGCCTCACTGTTGCAGCAACCGTGTTCACACAGAGACTGCATGGATGCTTTGTGTGGTTCTTACAGTAGCATGGATGAAAACTGTACCCACAGGGGCTAGTGCCCAGGCATTGGTCTCATTTGAGGAGCGGAAGTGAGTGTGAGACTATGCAAACAGAGCTGAACAAACCTCCGCTGTGATTAAAAAAAAATAGAAATTTCTGGGGTCTTTTCCAAGAAATCTTTGCCTGTGCCTATATCTTGCAGGGTTTCTCTGATGTTTTTCCGATTCTGTTGGTTGCCTCCTCACTTTCCTGACTGTTTCTTTTGCAGTACAGAAACCTCTCAACTTGATGCAATCCCAATTGTTAATTTTGGCTTTGACTGCCTGTGCCTCTGGGGTATTTTCCAAGAAGTCTTTGCCAAGAAGTCTTTCCCTGTGCCTGTATCTTGCAGGGTTTCTCCAATGTTCTCTAATAATTTGATGGTGTCAGGTCATAGATTTAGATCTTTAATGCATGTTGAGTGGATTTTTGTGTAAGGTGTAAGGTAGGGGACTTGCTTCATGCTTCTGCATGTGGAAATCCAGTTTTCCCAGCACCATTTATTGAATAGACTGTCCTTGCTCCAGGAATTGGTTTTAGATACTTGATCAAATATAAGTTGGCTGTAGATGTTTGGATTGATTTCTGGTGTTTCTATTCTGTTCCATTGGTCTATCCATCTGTTTCTGTACCAGTACCATGCTGTTTTGATTACAACTGCCCTGTAGTATGTCCTGAAATCTGATATTGTGATGCCTCCAGCTTTGTTTTTGTTGTACAAGATTACTTTAGCTATTCAAGGTCTCCTGTGTCTCCATATGAATTTCAGCATCATTTTTTTCCAGATCTGAGAAGAATGTCTTTGGTATTTTGATTGGTATCACATTGAATCTATAAATTGCTTTGGGTGAATGGACATTTTGATAATATTGATTCTTCTAATCCATGAGCATGGAAGATTTTTCCATTTTTTGGTATCCTCTTCTATTTCTTTCTTTAAGGTTTTGTAATTTTCATTGTAGAGATCTTTAACGTCCTTGGTTAAGTTTATTCCAAAGTATTTGATTGTTTTTGTAGCTATTGTAAATGGGCTAGATCTTAGCAGTTCTTTCTCAGCCGTGGCATTGCCTGTGTATAGAAAGGCTGTTGATTTTTGAGCACTGATTTTATATCCTATTACTTTGCCAAACTCTTTTATGAGTTCCAATAGTCTCTTAGTAGAGTTCTTTGGATCCCCTAAATAAAGAATTATATCATCTGCAAAAAGGGATAATTTGAGTTCTTCCTTCCCAATTTGTATCCCTTTCATTTTTTTTCTTGTCTAATGGCTCTGGCTAAAACTTCCAGCACTATATTGAATAGCAGTGGTGAGAGTGGGCATCTCTGTCTGGTACCAGATCTCAGTGGAAATGCTTCCAACTTTTCCTCATTCAATAGGATGTTGGCTGTGGGTTTTTCATAGATTGCTTTGATTGTATTGAGTAATGTTCCTTCTATACCCAATTTGCTTAGAGTTTTCTTCATGAAAGGGTGTTGTATTTTATCAAATGCTTTCTCTGCGTCTATTGAGATAATCATATGGTTTTTCTACTGCAGTCTGTTAATGTGGTGTATCACATTGATTGATTTGGGAATGTTGAACCATCCCTGCATACCAGGGATAAATCCCACTTGGTCTGAGTGGATGATCTTTCTGATGTGTTGTTGCATTCTATTGGCCAGAATTTTATAGAGGATTTTTGCATCTATGTTCATCAGGGATATTGGTCTGTAATCCTCTTTCTCTGCTGCATCATTTTCAGGTTTAGGAATTAAGCTGATGCTGGCTTCATAGGAAGAATTTGGGAGGATTCCCTCTTTTTCAATTGTTCTGAATAGTTTGAGAAGAATTGGAGTTAGTTCTTCCTTAATTGTCTGGTAGAATTCAGCAGTGAATCCATCCGGTCCTGGGCTTTTCTTGGTTGGCGGGGACTTTATTACTAATTCGATTTCTGTCTCTGTTATGGGTCTGTTTAGGTTTTCCATGTCTTCCTGGTTCAATTTCAGTAGGTTACATGCATCCAGGAATCTATCCATTTCTGATAGATTTCCCTGTTTTCTGGCATAAAACTCTTTGTATTAATTTCAGATGACTATTTCTTTGGTGTCTATTGTTCCATTCCGTTTTTCATCTCTGATTTTATTGATTTGGGTCTTTTCTTGTTTTAGTTACTTGGGCCAATGGTGTGTCAATTGAGAAGTTTCTGTACTTCAAAAGAAACAGGAGAGTGAAGAGGAAACCAACAGAATAGGAGAAAATATTTGCAAATTACGCAACTGATAAAGGATTAATAACCAGAATCTACAAAGAGATCAAGAAACTCTACAACAACAAAACAAACAACTCACTTAAGAGATGGGCCAAGGACCTCAGCAGACATTTTTCAAAAGAGGAAATCCAAATGGCCAACAGACACATGAAAAAATGTTCAGAACACTAGACATCAGGGAAATGCAAATCAAAACCACAATGAGGTTTCACCTCACCCAGGTTAGAATGGCTCACATTCAGAAATCTACCAACAATAGATGCTGGCGAGGATGTGGGGAAAAAGGGACACTAACCCACTGTTGGTAGGAATGCAAACTAGTAAAGCCATTATGGAAGTCAGTTCGGAGATTGATCAGAAAGCTGAATATAACCCTATCATTCAACCCAGCCATCCCACTGCTTGGAATTTACCCAAAGGAAATTAAATTGCCAAACAAAAAAGTTGTCTGCACCTCAATGTTTATTGCAGCTGAATTCACAATAGCTAAGATATGGTATCAACCTAAATGCCCATCAACAGAAGACTGGATAAAGAAATTATGGGACATGTACTCTATAGAATACTATACAGCAGTAAAAATTGAAATCCGGTCATTAGCAACAAAATGGAGGAATCTGGAAAACATCATGCTGAATGAAATGAGCCAATCCCAAAGGGACAAATATCATATGTTCTCCCTAATTGGTTACAACTAACTGAGCACCTACCAGGAAACCTGTTGAAGTGAAATGGACACTATGAGAAACAATGTCTTGATCAGCCCTTGTCCTGACTGTTGAGGAACAACTTACTATTTTATTCCTTTCAGTAGTTTTTTATTCTACTTAATACTATTGGTTGAATTCTTTAGTTAACACACAATTATTCTTAGTTATCTAAAGTTAACTGAAAAGTGATCCCTGTTAAATATAAGAGTGGGAATAAGAGAGGGAAGAGATGTACAGTTTGGCACATGCTCACTAGGACTTACCCCAAATGGTAGAGCTAGAAACGTGCCAGGGGATTCCAATTTAATCCTATCAAGGTGGCATGCACCAATGCCATCTTACTTGTTAAAGTGATCAGTTTAAGTTCATAATTGATCAAAAAGATAGGATTAAGTGTCAAAGGGATTACATAAATAAAACCAATGTCTGCAAATAATAATTGATAGAATTTAAAGGGGAGAGTGATCCTACATGGGAAGCAGGATACACAACAGATTCATAGAATGGCAGATGTCCTAAACGGCACTCTGGCCTCAGAATCAGCCCTTAAGGCATTTGGATCTGGCTAAAAATCCCATGAGAGTTTCACAGGCATGGAAAGCCAAGACACAGTGGCAAAAAAATATGACCTAAATGAAAGATCTCTGAGAGTGAGATCCCAGCAGAAAGAATGGGCAATCACAGAAAACAGTGCCTTTCTCTGAAAAGAGAACTTCCACTTTGACTACGACCTTTTCTAAATAAGATCAGAGTTTGTGAACTCAAGAGGCTTCCATAGCCTTGGCAGCTCATGACAGGAGCCTTGGGTGATTACTGATGTCATAAATAAGAGTGTCGATTGTTAAATCAACAACGGGAGTCACTGTGCACCTGCTCCCCATGTAGGACCTCTGTCCTTAATGTGTTGTACTATGTGAATTAACAGTAAAACTACTACTCAAACAGTACTCTATACTTTGTGTATCTTTGTGGGTGCAGTCTGTTGAAATCTTTAAGTATTACATACTAAGTTGACCTTCTGTATATAAAGATAATTGAAAACGAATTGTGATGAAGAATGGGATGGGAGAGGGAGTGGGAGATGGGATGGTTGTGGGTGGGAGGGTGGTTATGGGGGAAAAAGCCACTATAATTCAAAAGTTGTACTTTGGGAATTTATATTTATCAAATAAAGGTTGAAAAAAAGGAAATACTGTTAAAAATAAAATAAAATAACTATGTTGTCAGGGCTGGCACTGCGGTTTAGCAGGTAAAGCCTCCACCTGCAGCACCAGCATCACATATGGGTGCCGGTTTAAGTCCTGGCTGCTCCACTTCCAATCCAGCTCTCTGCTATGGCCTGGGAAAGCAGTAGAAGGTGGCCCAGTTCCTAGGGCCTCTGCTCCCCCTTGGGAGACTGTTTGGCTCCTGGCTTTGGATCAGTGCAGCTCTGGCCATTGAGGCCAATTGGAGAGTGAACCATTGGATGGAATACCTCTCTCTTTCTCTGCCTCTCCTTCTCTCTGTAACTCTGATTCTCACATAAATAAATAAATCATAAAAAATAGATATTTACCATGCCTAACTTGGGTGCCACCTTGGTCACACCCCTCACCCTGGAGCACTGAACTGAGCTCCCTGATCACCCAGCACACGCCTCTGTGTATTCACTGAAAGAGCAGACACTCCGCTGAGCCACAGAGACATAACTGATTCAAATATAAAAGCCATCACAGAGAGAAAAACAAGCATCACCACGAATGTCTGATAATAAATGAAGCAATTCAAGGAAAAGGAAGACAACATGATGTCCCAAAAGAACACAGAACTTCAATAGTAGAATGTGAAGATGAAGAGGTTGACAAAATGCCAGAAGCTGAATTCAAAAAATTAATCATAGGACTACTTAGAAGTAATCAGAGCAAATTCATGAACTAAAGAATTCCATACATGACATGAATGAAAATTTTGCCTATAAAATTGAGATCTTAAGGGGAAATCAAAACAAAATATTGAAAATGAAGAATTCAATAGAACAAACAAAATATAGTGGAAAGCCTTAAGAACAGACTCAATGAGGCTGAAGAATATCCTAGTTAGAAGATAAATCTCTGGAAATGTTACAGGCAGACCGAATAGAACAAAAAGGAAGAAGAAATAAGAAAACTAAAAAAACAGTGTCTGGGAGTTATGGGATACTATCAAACAACCCAACATAAGAGTCTTAGTATTTCCTGAAAGTGTGAAAAGAGAGAATGGATTAGAAAGCCTTTCTGTGAAATAATTACCAAAAAATCCATAATTTGGAGAAAGTAAAGCAATATCCAAGTACAGGAAGCACATAGAATTTCTAGTAGACATGACCAGAAAAGATCTTCCCTACAACACATTGTAGTCATACTCTCCACAGTAAAACATAAAGAAAAGATTCTGAAATGTATACAAGAGAAACTCCAGATTACTTTCAGAGGATCTCCAATTAGACTCACAGCTGACTTTTCATCAGAAACTCACAGACTAGGAGAGAATGGTGAGATATATTTCAAATCTTGAGAAAAAAATCCTGCCAAACAGGAATATCATACCCCATGAAGCTCTCAATGATGAATAAACGTGAAATAAAAATCTTCCATAACAGAAGTTCAAAGATTTGCCACCACTCATCCAGCCTTACAAAAGATGCGTAAGAATGTTCTACACACAGAAATGCAGAAACATGGTCAAAACCATGAAAGAAAGTGAAGGTAGAAAATCTCCCAGTAAAAGTATAAAGGAAATCCAAAGTAAACAATAGGAATATTGATGGAAAATGGCAGGGCCAAGTCATTATTTATCAATAGTCACCTTGAATGTAAATAGCCTCAAATCTCCAGTTAAAAGATGCAAACTGAGTGAATGAGTTAAAATACAAACCTATCTATCTGCTGCCTACAAGAAACATACCTCACCAACAAAGAAACACTCAGACTGAAAGTGAAAGGATGGAAAAAGTTATTCCATGCCAAAAGAAACCAAAAAAGAGTTGGGTTAGCCCTCCTAATACCAGACAAAATAGACTTTAACACAAAAAAGTTAAAAGAGACAAAGAAAGGCACTATTAATGATTAAGGGATCAATTCTACAGGAGGATGTGATGATTATTAATGTATATGCACATAATTACAGGGCACCTGGCCATTTAAAATAAATATTATTGGATCTAAAAGGAGACATAGACTCTAATACAATAGTAATGAGAGACTTCATTACTCTGCTTCAGCAATAGACAGATCAACCAGACAGAAAATCAGCAAGGAAACAGCAGTTAATTGACACTACAGACCAAATGGACCTAACGGATATCTATAGAACTTTTCATCCTACAGATGCAGAATGCACATCCTTCTCATCAGTGCATGGAACTTTCCCTAGGATAGAACACATGCTAGGCCATAAATAAAGTATCAGTGAAATAAATTAAATAAAATCATACAATGCATCTTCTCTGACCACAGTGGAATGAAGCTAGAATTCAACAGCTCAAGAATCTCTAGAACATATGTAAACACATGGAGACTGAACAACATGCTTCTGAATGAACAGTGAGTCATAGAAGAAATCAAAAAAGAAATCAAAAATTTCCAAAATGAATTAAAATGACTATACAACATTTTAAAACTTAACGGGATATCTGATTCATATCAATAGCAGTGTTAAAAGGAAAATTTACATCAATTGGTACCTACATCAAGAAATTGGAAAGTCACCAAGTGAATGAGCTATCAATGCACTCAAGAACCTAGAAAAACAACAGTAAACCAAACTCAAACCCAGAAGTAGGAGAAAAGAAAGAATTAAAATTAGAGAAAAAATAAACAAAATTGAAACAAAATTTCAAATATAAGATAAATGAAAAGCTGGTTTTTTTTGAAAAAGTAAACAAATTGAAAGACCATTGGGCCAACTAACCAAAGAAAGGAGAGAGAAGACCCAAATCAATAAAATTAGTGATGAAAAAGGAAATGTAACAACAGACACCACAAAAATAAAAAGAATCATAAGAAATTACTACAAAGAGCTGTGTGCCAACCAATCAGGAAAGCTAGAAGAAATGGATAGATTCCGGGACATGTGCAACCTACCTAAGTTGAGCCATAAAGACAAAGAAAACCTAAGCAGATCCATAACCAAGATGGAAGCTGAATCAGTAATAAAGACACTCCCCACAAAGAAAAGGCTAGGACTAATGGTTTCACTGCTGAATTGTACCAGACATTTAAAGAAGAATTAACTTCAATTCTCCTCAAGCTATTGAAAATAGTGAAAGGGAGGGAATCCTCCCAAACTCCTTCTGTGAAGCCAAAATCACTTTAATTCTTAAACCTGAAAAAGATATAACAAAGAAACTGAACTATAAACCAATTTTCCTGATGAAAAAGACATAAAAAAAACCTCAGCAAAATACTAGGCAATTGAATCCAACAACACATCAGAAAGATCATTCACTGATAAAAAGTTGGAGTTATCCCTGGTATGCAGGGATGGTTCAACATTCAAAAATCAATTTGATACATCACATCAACAAACTGAAGAACAAAGAACTATATATTATCTCAATAGATACAGAGAAGCATTTAATAAAATACAACACCCATTTATGATGAAAATGTTAAGCAAATTGAGTATAAAAGGAACATTCCTCGACACAACCAAGGCAATTTATGACAAACACACGATCAGCACTCTAATGAATGTGGAAAGGGTGGAAGCATTCCCCCTAAGATCTGGAACCAGACAGGATACCCACTCTCACCACTGCTATTCAATATAGTACAGAAGTTTTATCCAGACCCATTAGGCAAGAAAAAGAAATCAAGGGGATGCAAATTGGGAAGGAGGAGGTCAAACTATGGCTATCTGCACTTGACATGATTCTATATATGGGGGGATCCAAAAGACTCCACTAAGAGACTATTCAAACTCATAGAAGAGTTTTGCAAAGTGTCAGAATATAACAACACACACACACACACACAAAAATAGCCTTTGTACATACAGACAATGACATGGCTGAGGTAGAACTTCTATGATCAATCCCATACACGATAGCTCCCAAAAAATCAAATCACTTGGAATAAATAACCAAGGATGTCAAAGATTTCTACAATCAGAATTACAAAACATTAAAGAAAGAAAGAAATAGTATAAGACACAAAAAAAGGGAAAAGTCTTCCATATTCATGGACCGAAAGAATCAATATCATCAAAATGTCCATATTACTGAAAGCAAATTACAGATTCAACGTGATCCCAATCATAATACCAAGGTCACTCTTCTCAGATATAGAAAAAACAATGCCGAAATTCATATGGAATCACAGGAGACCCCGAATAGCTAAAGCAATCATATGCAACAAAAACAAAGCTGGAGGCATCACAATAACAGACTTCAAGACATACTACAGGGCAGTTATAATTAAAACAGCCTATTACTGGTACAAAAACAGACGGTGGATAGACCAATGGAACAGAATAGAAGTGCCAAAAATCAAATCACATATCTACAACTTCCTTATCATTGATAAAGGAGCTAAATCAATTCCAAGAGCAAGGACAGTCTCTTCAACAGATGGTGCTGGGAAAACTGGATGTACTCATGCAGAAGTATGAAGCAAGAGCCCCAGCAGACACCTCACGCAAAATTCTACTCAAAATTTATTAAAGATATAATTCTGTGTCCTGATATCATCAAATTATTAGATAACATTGAGGAAATTCTGTAAGCCATGGCATTGGCAATGAGTTCTTGGAAAAGATCCCAGAGGCCCAGGCAATCAAAGCTCAAATTGACAAATGGGATTACATCAAACTGAGAAGCTTCTACACTGCAAAAGAAACACTCAGCAAAGTGAAGAGGCAATAGTCAGAATGGAAGAAATTATTTGTAAACTATGCAACTGATAAGAAATTAATGACCATAATCCATAAAGAGATTATGCAACTCAAAAACAACAAAGCAAAGAACCCAGTTAAGAAATGGGCAAAGGACTAAAGCAGGCATTTTTCATGAGAGGAAATCCAAATGGCCAACAGACACATGAAAAAATGCTCAGGAACACTAGTCATCAGGGAAATGTAAACCAAAACCGCAATGAGTTTCCCCCTCACTCCAGTAGAATGGCTTTCATACAGAAATCAACAACAACAAATGCAGGCATGGATGTGAGGGGAAATATACCCTAATGCACTGCTGATAGGAATGTAAACTGGTAGAGCTACTGTGGAGACAGTACGGCGATATTCCAGAAATCTGAATACAGACCTATCATATGACCCAGCCATCAAAATCCTGGGAATTTACCTAAGGAAAATGAAATCAGCATATGAAAGTGTTGCCTGTACCCCTGTGTTTATCTTATCTCATATCACAAAAGCTAAGATATAGAATCAACCCAAATACCTGTCAGCTGAAAACTGGATAAAGAAATTATGGGATATGTACACTGTGGAATATTACAAAAAAATAGTAAAATAAAATGAAATCCTGTCATTTGAAACAAAATGAATGAAACAAGAAAACATCATACTCATAAGTCAAAAGGACAAATACTACATGTTCTCCCTGACCTATGATAACTAATAGAGCACCTAAAATATAGACTATGGAAGTGAAATTAACACTTCATGATAAAATGGCTTTGAGCAGTCTTTGTCTCGACTGTTGAGAAACAATTTTTTATATAATTTTTGAACTCTTAGTATAAAGTTAATTTTAGGTATATAAAGTTACTTGAAATTAGATATTCGTAAAAATAAGAATGAGAATAGGAGAGGGAGGAGGAAGATGGGTGAGAGTGTAGATGGGAGGGCAGGTACTGAGGGAAGAATCACTATATTCCTCAAGTTGTATTTATGAAAAGCATGAAGTTTGTATTCCTTAAAGAAAAGGTTTCTGGGGAAAAATACCTGGCATGCAAATCTTTCTTGGATCACTATTATTTGGTTCCTCTTTTTCCCTTTAAAAGGGGAAAGGTTTATATTATCTGAATATCTCAAGAGAAACCAGAGTATTATTTTTCTCTTTAAGAAGTGCCCACGTCTTATCACAGTCTTTAATAGTCCAATGTTTTCTGTTCACCTCTCCTTCGTCCATCACTGTCTTACCCACATTTGTCAGGTTCAGGAACATAACCCATCAGAAAGTAGCCCATCATAGATTCTTTCTCCTCAAGTAAACCTGACTTTCAAATAAATAAATAAATAAATATTTAAAGTAGTAAAAAATAATAACAAAGCAAGGGAAGGTCTACAGTAGCAACTTTGTTATTCCATCACAGACTAACAATTTCTAATTCAGACCATACATGTTGTGGGGAGCAACCCGGACTGGACTGAGTTACTGGAATTAAGGCTTATTCTATGCATCTGCTCTCCCACAATATGGCGCTGAGAAGGGAGAAACAGCTTCTACACAGCTGCCTCCAGTTCAACCAATAAACTGTAGGACTTACTCCTGATTGGAGGAGAGCAGCGTACTCAGCTTGTGGGTAGCAGAGTTGGGATTGGTGGAAGAGGACTATAAAGGAGGAGAGAGACGACATGCACCAGGAACATCTAAGGGGAACACCTGTGCAGCCCCCAAGAGAGCCGGCCGGCGGTGTGCCGCTCCCCTGCGGAAGTGGAGGTGGAAGGGTCGGTAGCCAACCCGGGAAGAACCAGCAGCAAACCCGGGGAGGGCCGAGCAGACAAAAGAACAGCGCAGGGTCCTGTGTCGTTCCTCCACGAAGAGGGGGAGCGACACATGTGAAAAAGGCATTATTTATTTAGACTTAAGACCCACAGCTTTTATAATTTTCTATTTAAACAAAACCACTTTAAATTTATCATTTGGTCACATCCAGATGACAAACCCAGCTCAGAATAACTCAAGCAACAAGCATAGCATCCCAACAAAAGGCATTCCTAAAACAGATTCACAGTGTATACACTATGTACTCCGTGTAACGCTGCCTTTCAAAATTCTTTTTTTTTTATTTTTTATTTTATTTTTTTGACAGGCAGAGTGGACAGTGAGAGAGAGAGACAGAGAGAAAGGTCTTCCCTTTGCCGTTGGTTCACCCTCCAATGGCCACCGTGGCCGGTGCACCGCGCTGATCCGATGGCAGGAGCCAGGTACTTCTCCTGGTCTCCCATGGGGTGCAGGGCCCAAGCACTTGGGCCATCCTCCACTGCACTCTCTGGCCATAGCAGAGAGCTGGCCTGGAAGAGGAGCAACCGGGACAGAATCCAGCGCCCCAACTGGGACTAGAACCTGGTGTGCCGGCGCTGCAAGGCGGAGGATTAGCCTAGTGAGCCGCGGCGCCAGTCCTGCCTTTCAAATTTCTAAGTAAGTGCATAAATAGATCTGAGACAAAAAACGTCAAAAATCTTGTCGATACACACACTTTCAAAATGAAAATGACCAGCACATACCCATCATCCAGTTCTTTCATTAATTTTTCTTGCAATCCATCAGGCAGTGTCCATGAGAACTATTTCTTAATCTAAAGGTGTTTTTCATTTCATGCTCTGCTTTTTATCTTCATGTGAGCTCCCAGAAATACCAAAGTTCTTGTCCTAAACTTTTAGCTTGAAGTGCTTGAAGTTAGTGGGTGTAGTAAATGAAAGACTTATTTGATCCCCAACCTGTTTGAATCTTGCTGAGCTAATTTTTCTACAGAAGTGTTCCCCCCAACAGGGATGCATCCTAGTAATCAATGTTGTCTTTCATTGGAGGTTTTTAGGTTATTTTTAGCTTTAGCTTTACCTTTCTGGGTCTATCTTCACTGTTGTTAAAGTTGAATATGCATTTTAAATATCGAGGGGATTTGAATACATAGTCAAGTCTGAGGGCCACTGATCTGGACAAAAGGGGATGGAAAATATAGATACCCTAAGAAAAAACTCCAAGTATTTGTAGTGGTAATTCATCCATCAGTTAGGTGAATCACAAACATGAATGCGTCTATGAAAAATTTTTCACTTTTATTTTTGTGGTTTCCCAAAGGTCCCATTCATAAGTGTAACCATAAGAATATAGTTTCATCCTAAAGGTAAATTCATGTTTTCTTGATCCCAGCTGTGAGTAGTTTGTATAAAGGCAGAGATGGAGAAGTAAGGAGCATGTTCTTGGATTGCCATTCCTGGACTTGCCCAAAGCTAATGCAGACTCTAAGAATTTCTAAAGAATGGCAAAAAATGCAAAAAATACTGCAGGAATATGGGCAGGCCAGACAAATTAGTAGAATAAAATTAAAATAAAACCACTTTCCTGGCAAGCTCTCCTCCAGACCCCGGATCCCAGAATTGTGGGATGGGGTAGTTCCTGCAGCTGCCACAAGGTGGATTTATGGTTTATGGGTTTATGGGGGTTTCCAGAAGGTTGGAAAACTTAGCAGCAAAACAGAAACCCTACTGCTCCTCAAAGCATGGCTCTGAAGGAAGACCAAGTCTTCACATTTTACCTTAGGAGTTTAAATGCTGTGGGCCAAGCAGTTTCAGTGGACTGGCAGTGCTCCTTGACTGTGAGGTGTGTAAAGCGTCCTTACTTCAATGAATCAGTCATCTTAAGGAGACCTAAGTCTTTTTAACCCTTTAAAGCTGCATGGAAGAAGGGCTTGGATGTTTATTGTTCGCGGGGTTTCCCCGAGTATTACAGATAACAGAAGTTCCTTAAATATTCATGCTTCAAGGAAAATAGCATCCAAACACTTCCAAAGGAGACAGGATGGCAAAAGCACAGCTTGTGTCACTCAGGTTGGGTCTGGCATTAAGGGGAAGATCGCACATTTTGACCAAAGTTTCCAGCATCTTCTTTGTCAGTTATCCGAGCATGGGTCTCCTACTCATCAGCTCTGCGTTTTTTCCCTTAACTTTAACGTGAAGGCTGACATGTGAAATGCAACTTGTATCTCAGAGATGTTGCAAAGCTTGTAGAACAATAAGCAGTGCAATGTGTAACAGGCAATTAGGAGCTCAAAAGCCATTAAAACTTCCCCATTCAAAATTTCATCACGAAAAAGCACTCTGTGCAGCTAAAGTACCAACTACGACTTTGAGGAGGGAGCCATGCAAAATTGTTCTGTGACCTGAACATAAATTTCCAGATTGGGGAACTCACTGGAACATATGCTATGATCATCTGGCAAATTCTTATTCTGCCATTTGTGAGTGAGTGCCCTTTTCAGTCCCCCTGAGAAACCTTGGAAGGGGGATTCCCACACTTTTCAAAGTCAATGTTCTCTGAGCACAATGGTGTGGGGCTACCCTGGGAAAAACCATGGTGTCCCTTGCAATTTTCAGGGTTCCCTTGAATCTGTGCCACACAAAGCTTCTCTAATCGTGCCTCCAAAGCAAGTCAGGGTGAAGTGATTGCACCTGTCAAAAGTATAAACATTCAACATTGGCTATGAATAAAATATACCTGATAGTTTCCATCTCATATGATATTACATTTAGAATTAAGAGGCTCCTGAATAATTCACCATTTTGCAAGTATAAGTGATCTCTAATAATATTGCATTGTTATTCATTAACATTTATGCCTGCCACAATTCTATTATGTAAATAATATAACAGATTGTCCAACTACATATTTAATACTTTGGGTATTTATTAGTAATAACTGAGCACACAAGTCTTGATGCTCAGTGAAGACTGAAGACGAATGAGGATTTTAGCCTAGTAAATATTTCATGGATGGAATGGTCATGATGTCTCTAGAAGGAGAAGTCCAGGCAACATCAGTTCCCTGGAGTTTGCTTTTCCAGGGAAGAAGTGGACGACAAACCCGGATGGCCTCCGGGGCATAAGCAGTTCTGGAAGGGAGGAGGAGCCTTGTTAGGCAAAGGGTGGTGCCTGGGTCATCAGCTCTGCAGAGCTCTTCTCCATTCCCTGGTCCACTCACCCCAGGAAGAGCTCACTGATGATGATCCAGGCGCAGACGACATAATGACCGTTCAAGAAGATGTGCTGACCTGCAGTCGCTTAGCAAAACACACAAGTAGCCAGGAGCCCCTGAGAGCAGTGAGGGAATGAAGCAGGGGTTGGGATTACGGAAGGTATTGCTAAGGAGGTGGTGCAAGAAAGCACATGAAAGATTTCGCAGAAGAGGAGAATTGAAGATACGTGTGTTTTCCTATGAAAAATTTTTAAATCCATGCATTGCTTTTTGATAAGCACTTTTTCCACAGACGTTAGGAAGACGTCTCAGGTGAGCTGAATGTTGAAGGATGGCTAGAGACAAAACAATTAGGGGTAGCTGGTTCCCCTGTCTAGGGTGGAGCACAGCACTCTTTGTTTTGAGGAGGCTGATTGACACCGACACATTCCAATGTTATTTCTGTCACTTTTTAGCATGGTCCTCTTGGAAATGTGGACTCTAAGCCTCAGCTTCCCAGAATGGAAAACAAAGACAGTGGAGGAAACAGGGTTGTTGTCGCTCCCCCATTCACGGAGGAATGACACTGGACCCTGCACTGTTCTTTTTGCCTGGCCCTTCCCGGGTTTGCTGTCGTTCCCTCACTCGCGGAGGAACGACGCCGTCCCGGGTTTGCTGTCCCCCCCCCCCCCCCGCCTCCGTGGAGGGGCGGCACCCCCGCCGCTTTCCCCGCTTCCCGGGAGGAGCAGCACACCGCCGGCCGGCTCTCTCAGGGGCTGCTCAGATGTTATCCGGATGTTCCCCTTAGATGTTCTCTCCTCCTTTATAGTCCTCTTCCACCAATCCCAACTCTGCTGCCCACACGCCGAGCACGCTGCTCTCCTCCAATCAGGAGCAGGATCAGCTCCTGCAGCTTATCAGTCGAATTGGCGAGGCATCTGTGTAGAAGTTGTTTGCTCTCTCTCAGTGCCATATTGTGGGAGATCAGATGCATAGAGTTAGTCTTAGTTTCAGTAATTTAGTCTAGTCTCGGTTGCTCCCCACAGGTTGTGAGCCTGTGGTGTCTGGCGCACAGTAGGTGCTTCATGGAGCCAGTGTTGAGGACCTTGACATGCTGAACCTGCTGACTCCTCTTCACCACTCCTGCCCTCCCCCCAGCCCTTGCCATCCCCCTTCCCTCTAGCTCCTACCTACGTGACACTTTTGTCACCACTGCCTGAATATAGGCTATGGACAACACTCTTACCTACTCTTTTAGGGGGTTTTAGATTAACCTAAAAGAAGACTTTGGAACAGAAATTCTCGTGGTAAGGAGAAAATACACTGATATTAATGCCAGTGTATGTAGAAGCCCACCTCCGCAGATGTAAATAAATCCTGGCCATGGTTAAATATGAAGTCGGCCTGCCATGTTTCTTTTCGGAGCAGTGGAGACCCCAGGCAAGGCAGAGGGAATTTTCCCATGCGCTCCTTTCCCCTGGCCATCCATCACCTAAATGATCCTCATGAGTTTCCAGGGGCTGGAGCAGGGCCTGGGGGAAGGCACAAAACCCAGCGTGGGCCTCCGTCCAGCAGCGTCAGGTGGCTCAGGGCCAAGTGCCTCCATCTGCCTCGCTGGCCAGGCTCTGAGTCCTCTCCCTGCTGGCTGGCGTGAGACGGTGCTCAAGAACAGGTCTGGTGATTTACGACAATGGGAGTCACACCCACCCAGCCCAGGCTCCGGGAGAGCCAGACCTCACTCTCCCCAGGCACAGCATCCCTGGCGGCCCTGGCTGCCTCTGATGGGTCAGGTGGACTGCATTAAACCCACTGCTCAGGGCTCCCTCAGTGCTGAGCCCAGGATAGAATGAGCCTGGCAGCTGCTTTGGCTGCGGGCCAGCCCCCCACGAGCCGCAGGGCCCCCAAAGAATCAAGGCTCAGAAAATTGAAAACATGGAAAAGAGTGAGCCTGGGTTCATTTGCCTTTGATTTGATGGAGAAGGACCTCTGCTGGCAGCTGACAGCATTGAGGATCTCTCCCTCTGGAATTCTGAGCACACAGTTGGGTGGACCAGCCTCCCCTGGCTTGGGGGAGCGATGAGGAGGCTCTGGGTGAGGCATCCCACTGCACAGGACAGATTTTCACAAGAAAGCAGGGGCACTTGTCTGGGCACTGCTAACCTCAAGTGCTTCTAGGTCGACTGAAGGCTTCCTGTCTTCTTCTCTGTACTTTCCCAGGACTTCATCGAATGCACCAAAGTTTCAGTAATGTGATTGCATTTCTGCTTTTCTACCATTCAGACTTCTCTGTGCTCTTGCTCACATCTGTGTAACTGCTGTCACTTCTCTCTAGGCACGAGCACGCTGCACAGGCACAAGGAAAGCTGACAGTCTTGTCCTGTGCCCTCTTCTCACCATCTTTAACGGAAACAATGACTGCATGGGCCCCACTATCAACCAGCTCTGAGAAAGGACCGTGACCGGGACAGCAAGCTCCACTCCCGGACAGGAAGAGTCAGGCAGAGCTGACACGTGCCCTTGGAGCCCACACCACCTCCCTTTTCTCAGCACCCCTCCCCGTCACTTTCAGCCTCCTCCATTGGAACCCCCCATTCACCCATCCTGCTCCCACAGATGCTGGCCCGGAGCCTTTGTCATCAGTCCAACTGTGATGTCATTCAGAGGTTCTTCAGGCTCGGGCCGCTTCGTTTCTCATGTTCCTGTAATGCACGCACATTTGAATGCTAGTCTTTCCCTTTCTCCTCATTCTCAGACAGTCACAACTGGGAGCCCTGTTCTCCTGAGCCTTTTGCTGGTTCTTCCCTCTCTGTCTTCCTTCTCAGGCTTAGTCAAAACCCTTGCCATTGTCTCGTCAATACTGGAGTTTCTTGGGAAGCCAACAGAGCTAATATTGGGGGTGGGAGGACTGGGCTGACCACAAAACTGCAGGTGCTGATGCCAAAGTCTGCCTGTGTCCCTCCAAAGTTTACTTTGAACTCGAACCCTGCAGAGTGGTGAGGTTGAGGGTTAGGCATGCAGACAGTGATTGTATCCCCGGGCTCTCTACTCTCATGGGGGGCACAAGTGCACTAAGGTTGAAATGGGCTGCCTCACCACATGGAAAAACAGGCGGAAGCTGTCACTGATGAAGAAGACAGCTCCTTCCTTCAACACTGGATCCACCACAGCCAAGAGCGTGGACTTCCCAGCCTGCAGACTGTTGTTTGCAGGTTACCCAGGGTAAGGTCTTTATTACAGCAGCCTGCACAGAGTAACACAGCTAACTAATGAGCTGGGCTCTGAATGCTGCAGAGCCACACAAGCTCTGGTTGTCTTGAGCTTTTTAACATTAACTCAACTAGAAGAAAATTCCCCAGTCACACAAGCCACACTTGCTAGCTGTTATGATCCTGAGCACTGCCAGTTTATAACATGTCCATACTCACAGAAAGAGTATGGCAAAGAGGACCTGGCCCACCCACATGGTATTGGGGTCCTAGGGACTGGAAGGGAAATGACATTATGGTACCCATGTTCAATGCCACTGGCTACAGCAGGCATGGGGGCCCTGTAGAGGTGAGGGGCAGGACTATGGCTCCAGAAAGTCCTGGGAACATGCACAACAGGAAACACAACAAAGGTCTGACTCTAATACCATGGTCTTGTGTGTGTGTGCATGCACACACACGCATGCACATTTGTATGGTGCCTGCATGTTGGGCATGAGTTTTAGAATCACGTCTAGCACATGGTGAGTTCTCAAACTACACATTGAACAGAAAGTGGTTCAGAGAGCTGGATCAAATGCTTATTTTGTGTACAGAAACACTGAGGTCCTCCTGAACCTAATATGCTACAATCAGTCCTCAGGGTCTTCACACCCAGGCAGTGTTCCTGGGTCTTTGTTGAACATTCGGGATAGAAAGTCCACTCCAGTGGGCCCCACTGATCCCACTGGGGAGTGCAGAGAAGCAGGTGATCCTTCCTTGGCTCTCTCTGCTCTGACTTTGCACTTCTTAGCCATATCCTGCTTTTGACCATTTGGTTGGTTTATTCATTCATTCTTTCATTTCTTTGTGCCATGAAAATATGTGCACATCAGGTTCACACCAGAGTGCATGACAGGGAATTTCAACTTCATCTGGGCTGTGTGGTTTCCATTTCCTGTTCCCAATAATCAGTCTAGAAGTTGACCCTCCCTCCCCACTGCATCTGGGTAAGGTTCTGGCTCCTACTTTGATGCTACAGCTGGGATTCCCTAGAAAGCAGAGTCTGGGGAGAAGTAGCCAGTCCAAAGGAGTAGGTGTGAGAAGAACAAAGCAGCAGAGGGAGAAGAGGTTAAGACAAGGGGCAGGTGGAGTCGGAAGCCACTGGGCATGGTTGGCTTTCATGATGCAAGGAAGGATTCAGCAGTGCAGGCTGCTTCTTGGGATCACCCCTCTGAAGGGAGGAAAAGAGAAGTCCCTCCACCTGGTGCCTGTGTCTCCTGTCTGGGTCTCCATGCAGCGGGGCATAGCAGGGATCCTGCGGCTGTTGTAACCATAGCATCAAGAAGAAAGTCCCAGGAGGAGGTGAGATGCTGCCATGTCTGGGGGCACGGCACTGTCAGGACATGCACATCAGCCCAGGACACCCCTGGAGCAGCAGCTGCTGTGGGTCCTGCTCTATGAGGGGACCTCAGCCGGGAGAGCATCCCACAAAGGAGGGGGGCTCCAGTGAGATGGTGCAGAACCCCATGTGGGACCAGGCAGCACATGGCCAATGTGGACAGCTGGCTCCAGCATTACCGGTCAGCACATAAAGTCTGAAGCACTCCATGTCTCCCTGCCTGTCGTTCATAGTTGCTGTATAAACAATGGAGGTGTGAAGGCGACCTGCCAGAGCCTACACCTGAAGCAAATATTTCGAAGAGATGATTGAGAAGTCAGAGGGGGCGTATTTGATGGGGTAGAGGTTCATCAGATGGGGGTAGACACTGGATCATCCTTCTCCCTTCTAACCTGACCTTCCTGGAATTCCAGAAAGCAAATGGAAATCTGAGTGCCTCATGTGCATTTTGTCCACCACCATCTTTGTTTTTGTCTTTGAAATATGCATCCCTGTTGGTCTGATACCTAAAGTAGATTTTAATTTTTTCACAGAGATTAATATTGATGAAGGAAAAGCACAACATCTACATTTTAAAATAATTTTATTCCCATGCTTTCTTAAGCAAGAACTTAAAGAAGGTTAATTACACAATATAGCAAACTTCTTGTCATCACTGTGGCAGTGGAGAGGTGGGTGTCCTTTGGTTGTGACCATGCTACCTTGGTTATACCAGGCTCCTGACTCCTGTCTGTCTTGTCACAACCCCTCTGGGCATTGCTGTCAAATCTGTCACCCCAGGACACATCCAGGGCCACACATTTGGCTCACATGCTCACCCCTGGGCCCAGTGCAGGTGCCCTCCAAACTAAGGATGAAGCTGTCTGGAATTCAGGATAAAGTGGGAACATGGGAAGTAAGCCAACAGAGATGCCTTGCTTAGAGAGTAAGAGTGTGGTCAACCACTGTGTGTCCTGCAGGAAAAGCTGAAAGAAAACTGATAAAATAATAAGTGGATCAAAGCTCTGTTCCCATCAATTCAGCCAAATTCAGTGCAAACAAGAATTAAATGTTTGTGTAGCATTAACAACAGAATTAAATGTGTTGTTTACTCTGTGGCAGTAGAAATTACAATTTCAACACTCCTTTTGATAGACAGGGAAGTGAGTCACCACCCAGTTTGCACTGTGATTATTTTCCAGCGCAAGAGAAAGACTTTTCATCTGATGGAGGGAAGCATGGATGGATGAGGGTAGAACCCAAGGGTGCTGAGTGCAGGCTGCTATGTCTCCTGTGCGTGGAGAGGCAGCCTTGTCGTCTGACAATAACCTTTTCCTGGACTCCAGAGTTTGGTGTGTTTTGTGGTGGCTTTTCACTGATACCATGACTTGGATCCAAGTGTAGTGCTACAAAATAGGCGAGCTCTGGACTTTAGAACAACTAAAAAGGGGGGAACTTGCATTTTTCTTTCTGAGAGAACAATGTTGCTATTATGTTAATCCATAGGGCCAGGTAGAGCAAAATGTTGAAACACTCCAACAAATTGCCGCCATCTATTAAACAATCTTCCTTAGGCTCCAAATAATCCCTCCTCTCTCCCTCCTTAAGGAGCATTCTTATCACTTGGTTCATGCCCCTCCTAGGACCACTGCCTGCTATTCTCACCTTGGCTTTTATAATACCTTTCTGTATAAATGTTTACAGGAAGTGATAATGGAAGGAACCAAAGCCTTCACCAACCAGGCAATCAACCAAATGCTACTACAGGAATATACCAGCTCCCTACCCAGGTGATCGTGGCTTGAGATGGCACCCATGCCAGCAGAAAGTAATTCATTGCCCCCTGCCAGCAGGAAGTGACTCCAGAAAATTAATCATCATCTGTCCACTCCTCCTGGGCTTTGGGGGCCAGTGTAATCCTATACAACACTTGCTCTATAAAAACAAAAAAAGGCAAATGTTAGTGAAAATGGCACCATCTTCTCTGAGGCACCATCTTAAGCCTTGGGTGCCATCTTGGGCTCTGGTCCAGCTGCCATTTTGTACAATAAGTTTCAGTTTCTCCAAGATAAATTTCTCCAGAAATCAGTTGACAAATGTACTTCCATACACACTGCTTTACCCCACCCAATGGAATTTGATGTTCTTCCTTCCTCATTTCTGCTAAGCTATGTAAGACAGGTTCTAGCACAGGGCGCTGCTTTCTTGTGAACTGAGTGGCAGCCTTGTTGGCCAACAGTAAACTTTTCCCTCACTCTGGCGTTTGGTGTGTGTTGGTGGCCTTTCAGTTGGTATATTTCCTGTCTGGTCAGGGCTGCCTCCTGGTACTCAGGTGGGTCCTTTGAGTTGTGACCTCCATAGTGGAAGGGAAAGGCAGCCCCCTGGGATCTGTTTCAGGGGAGCTCTGACTCCTTTCTTGAGGCTTACATCAGAGCCCCACATCATGATGCAATGACCTTGGAGATCAGGTTTTGGAATCTGAATCTGGGGTGGAGGTACATTCTGATCATTGCAGACAGTTCACATGAAATTTATTCCCTTAACTTAAAAAAGGATTTATTTATGCATTCGAAAGGTGGAGTGACAGGAGGAAATGAAACACACACACACACACACACACACACACACACGTTTTCCATCTGCTAGTTCCTTCTCCAAAAGACCCCAGCAGCCAGGCCTGGGCCAGGCTGAAGCCAGAAGCCTGGAGCTCTACCCTGGTCTCCCACTTGGGTGGCAGGGACCCAGGTTCTTAAATCATCTTCTTGGATTGGAAGCAGAGCAGCTGAGCCTCAAACTGGCACTCTGATATGGGACGCCTGCATCACAAATGGTGACTTAGCCCACTGCACCACACTGCCAGTCCTTGACCCCTTAATTAATGTTTACCTGTATCATTTACTTGTCTTCTATAAAGGAAACTGAATAGCAGTTCTTCTTGGAGGCAAAAACCACATCTTACTCTTCTCTTCCTTCATTTACTAAGCATTCTGAACATTTCGAGTATGCAAAGAGCGATGATCATATCTGGAAGATAAAACCTCTGTTCTGAATGACCTGCAGACTTAATGTGCTAAAAGGAAAACATTAACAATTTTATAGCAGTAAAATATATTTTATCTTATTGCACAAATTGCCGTAATGAACAGAGTATATTTACTCCAGTTCCATTCATACTGTGACTTCAAACTTCACGTCTTTAAATTTGAGGCTTTTGTTTGAAAAGATTTGTCACTGTAGCTCACTAGAGTGCACTCTCCTTGACAAAGAGCATCGACTCTTTTGTTTATCAATCCTATCACAGCACCTGTAAGAACTGGGACTAGAGTAAGAATTTAGTAGATAATTGTTGCCAGAATGAACTAAGAAGCACTGTGTACAAGTCTCCACTGGGAAGATATTTTCATAAAGCTTTACTTTTTGACATATAATTGTACATACTTACAAAGTATAGTGTGATATTCAATAGACATATAAGATGTGAAATGAACAATCCTGGGTACTCAGTACTTTCATGTCCTTAAACATTTATCATTTCTTTGTGTGAGAAACTTATAAGTTCCTGTCTTTTGTTTTTTGAAATGAAATATATATATAAATTGTTGTGACCTAGAGTCACCCTACTGTGCTACAAAATATTACACTTTATTCCTCATATGTAACTGTATTTTGGTATCTTTGTTTAACCTCCCCCAATCTGCCCTTCTTCCTACCTTTTTAACCTGTGGTAACCCATTCTGTGTGAAATCAACTTCTTTAGGTTTCTCCTACAAGCAGGAACATTCCCATGCCATAATGGTCTTTCTGTGTCTGTTTTATTTCACTTTGTATAATGTCCACCAATTCCATCCATGTGGCCACAAGTGACAGGACTCCATTCACTTTTTGGCTGAATAATATGCCATTGTTTACATATATCACATTTTATCTGTCCAATCATATGTTCATGGCCATCTCAATTGATTCTAAGACTTCACTATTGTGAATTATATTGTAATAAATATGAAAGTGAACGTATCTCTTTGACATGTTAATTTCAATTATTTGCTTATATTGATGTTTCAAAGTGTTTCCCCTATATTTTCTTCCACTAGTTTTATAGTTTTAATTCTGATGTTCGGGTATTTTATTTACTTTCAGTTATGTTTGCTTGTGGAGAGAAAGAGAGAGTTAAGACCCTCATTTCACTCTTCTACTTATAGATATCCAATTTTCTCACTGCTATCCATCCAAGTAACAATCTTGTCTCCAATGTGTTGCTGTCAGCTTTGTATAAGGCCAGCTTGTTTTAATTGTGTGGATTAGTCTCTACGTGATAATTTTTATGTCGGGATTGTTTTGGCTTCTATAGCTTTGTAGCATATATTCAGACTACATATTGTTACTCCTCAAGGTTTGGTCTTTTTGCTTGAGATTTTTTGGCAACTCATGGGGTTTTATAGTAATTTGAAAATTTATGTGAAGCATGTCATTGGTTTTTTTGATGTGAATCACTTTGGGTAGTGTGGTCTTTTTAAAAATTAATTCTTCCAACCCATGAACATAGGATATCTTTCTATGTCTTTGGTGTTCTCTTCATTGTCTTTCATTGGTAGTTTGTAATTTCAGTTGTATAAATAACTTGCTTTATTGGTTAAATTCAGTGCATTTCCTTCCATCTGGCACAATGCATGGCACATAATTAGTAACTAAGGAGCACATGTTAAGTCAGATATTTAAATATTAATGATCACTTTCTGAAAACAACTGGTTTTAAGTCCTTGGATGGTGAGATATCTACACACCTTCAAACTATCAAAGTGTTTTTCCCTGAGGAATGTTAGTAAACGTGTCTTGGAAATGCTAAAGCCAAGCAATCAAGTATTTTGAGAAACGTTTGCAAATGAAGAAGTCTGGGTGGCTGACCTTTAAAACAGAGATAACTATGTATGGTGAATGAGGCAGAATGAATTCCACTAAGGAGGAATTTTGTTTCATTCTTTAATGGGCTTTCAGTAACTGCAATGGAAGACAATGAATAAACTTAGTTAAAAGTAGGATTAATCAATGGGTATATGAGTAAACTAATCAAGTAAAGGAAAAGAGAAAGGATATTTCAACCAAATGGAAATTTTAACCAAGTCCCTATTCTGGGGACTGTTTTGAAAACATTCCAATTCAATCCCATCAAGGTGGCATGTACCAATGCCATCTCACTAGTCCCAGTGATCAATTTCTGTTCACAATTGATCATAATGATAGGACTAAGAACCAAAGGGATCACATAAACAAGAATAGTGTCTGCAAATACTAGCTGATAGAATAAAAAAGGGAGAGAATGATCCAACATGGGAAGTGAGATACACAGCAGACCCATAGAATGGCAGATGCCCTAAACAGCACTCTGGCCTCAGAATCAGCCCTTAAGGCATGTGGATCCGGCTGCAATGCCCATGAGAGTATTTCAGGCATGGAAAGCCAAGACACTCTGGAAAAAAAAAATCTAAATGAAAGATCTCTGAGAGTGAGATCCCAGTGGAAAGAACGGGTCATCAAAGAAGGAGGTACTTTTCTCTGAAGGGAGGAGAGAACTTCCACTTTGACCATGGCCTTGTCTAAATATGATCAGAATCAGTGAACTCAGGGGGCTTCCGTATCCTTGGCAGCTCATGACAAGAGCCTAGGGTGATTACTGATGCCATAAACAAGAGTGTCAAATTGTTAAGTCAACAACAGGAGTCACTGTGCACTTACTCCTCATGTAGGATCTTTCTCCTTAGTGTGCTGTACATTGAGATTTAATGCTATAACTAGTACTAAAACAGTATTTTTCACTTTATGTTTCTGTGTGGGAGAAAACTGTTGAAATCTTTACTTAATGTATACTAAACTGACCTTCTGTATATAAAGAGAATTGAAAATGAATCTTGATGTGAATGGAAGGGGAGAGGGAGTGGGAAAGGGGAGGGTTGCGGGTGGGAGTGACGTTATGGGGGGGAAGCCATTGTAATCCATATTCTGTACTTTGGAAATTTATACTCAATAAACAAAAGTTTTAAAAAAATAAAAAAAGAAAACATTGTGAGAAGAGTTAATAACATAAGTAGGGTAAGGGCAGGGAGGTTGCTGTGAAAACATGAGAGAGACAATGAAAGCTTGGGTCATGGAGAGGACATTGAGGTAAATATGGTTGGAGTCTGGGTATGTTCTGAAAGTGACATCTGCAAGATCTCCCTGAGAATCAAATATTCAGAGATGACTCCAAGCTGCTCTGATCTGGATATGACTTGAGGGTGTTTCCCAGAGATTCGCTTGTTGAAACCTTGGACTCCCATGTCGTGGTGCTGAGGTGGTGCAACCTCCTAGAGGCAGTGCTGCTGGGAGGTGCTTAGGTTATGGGGAGGGACTGATACGGTTCTTGCAGCACCCTGGTGTGTCCCTGTGAGAACAGTGGGCTATCCCTGAATCCCTCTTGCTTTCTATGCCATGAGGAGGTTCCTCTCTGTGTATAAGGCCACTTCCTTTCCTGCTGCTCTACTATGTGGTGTGCAAGGGTTCTAGAAACTGAACTCACACAAATCTTGGGTTTTCAGTCCCCCAAACAATGAGCTGGGCAAATTTCTTTTCTTTCTTTTTCTTTTTCTTTTTTCTTTTTTTCTTTCTTTTTTTTTTTTTTTTTTTTTTTTTTTTTTTTTTTTTGACAGGCAGAGTTAGACAGTGAGAGAGACAGAGAGAAAGGCCTTCCTTCCGTTGGTTCACCCCCTAAATGGTTGCTATGGCCAGCGCACTGCACCAATCCGGAGCCAGGAGCCAGGTGCTTCCTCCTGGTCTCCCATGGGGTGCAGGGCCCAAGCACTTGGGCCATCCTCCACTGCACTCCCGGGCCACAGCAGAGAGCTGGACTGGAAGAGGAGCAACTGGGCCAGAATCCGGCGCCCCAACCGAGACTAGACCTGGACTACCAGCACGGCAGGCAGAGGATTAGCACAGGGAGCCGCTGCACCAGCAAATTTCTTTTCTTTATAAAACACTCAGCCTCAGCTAATTTTTTATATTAACAGAAAACAAACTAATAAACATGCTTTGTGGTATGAGAATTTTGGCTTAGACTTGCCAGAAGCTTGGGTGGGAAAAACTATAGGATACCCGGGTTTGTAGAGAAGATTGAGAGATGAGTTTAGATACTTAGTACATAACCTAGGTGAGTAACCTAAGAGAATAGTTAAACTAGTGGCACTGTGGCGAAGGTGGGGTGACAAATGATGTAGTGAGACTGGGTGAAATCACCAATGGGAGCAGTGGGTGAAGCAGAGCTATTCTCAGATGTTCTTCCCATTCCTCAACTTGCTGCTCTTCCAGGGTCTCTAAGATGTCTTTATGATACATGCTGCAACTGCACGTGTTACTCATTAATTCAACACGTAGGCCTACCAAGCACATGGCATTCCCTGATTCAGTATTCCCAGTCCAGACTCTATGAGTATCTTGAAACTCAAAATATGTAGAAATATAACACTCTGTTGAGGCCCTGATGTGAACATTACACCTGAGCCTATTATATAGAAGCAAGTCACATAGCAGTTGGTAAGCCTGGTTAGCCCGTGCCCTTTGTTTTTAGATAATCACATACCTTGGCGACCCTGGTTACATCCATGTTAGCAAATTCACCCATTTCTGAACTTTCTTAGGTTTCTCCATGAATATTAATGGTCTGCTCTATATTGAGATGGAAAAGGACTTTGGATTCCCATCCAGTTAGCAATTAAATCTTGGCAACCTATACCAAAGTTCTGTCCAAAATTATAGCATATTGGGAGCTGGCTTAGGTATTTTGAGAACTGCAAAGAGAGACATTTCACTTCATTTGTCTTCAAGGAACTAAAAACCTGTTACAAACAAGACAGAAACAGCATTCCCTCTACTACAAGGTGGAGAGTGAGGATGGCTATCGGCAAGAGACTGTAGTGGATGCCATTGGTGCACCAACAGGTGCCCTCAATGAAGCTGCTGCTAATGTTGGTTTCTCAAGGCTTGGCACTGCCTCCTTCTTCGGTGAAATGAAAGCTCACTGCCATTTTTGGAGGTTGTGCTCAGCACACATATACTGATGTCTGACTTCCTTGGCTCAGGGATGTAGCACTCAGTATGTGGCTTATGGTCCAGAACACCCTAGGTGACCAGACTGAGCCAGAGTGCTGAGACCAGGCACATCCGTCACTCTCCGGAACCCAGTGTCATCGTCCCCTTTCTGCTTATTCTTCCTTGGTGAAGCAAGGAATCCAAAGGCTCCATCTCACACTCTGCCTCCGAGGAACCTGACCAAAGGTGGGTACAGGAAAGCAGAAAAAGAGAAACAGGTTGTCCAAAACCATTCTGCCAGTTGGATAAATTAGAGACAGGGTGTGTGACGCTGAGAGTATTTCTCAGCAGGACTGGCCTTTGGGTCAGTAGACTGAGTAAGAAGATTGACTATTAGCAGTGAGGCTGTAGCATCTGCCCCTCTGTTGATGGAGCAGGAAGCACCAAGTCGGTGTCTGCATGAGCAGAAGATCCTATTGTCACCTGCCTCCTCTGGCTCCCAGCCCTTCATGCTCAGCCTGGGTCACACCATGAGCTTGCCCACTGTTGGGACTTCTCAGCTGCCACAGTGGCCTATGCCATTCCCATAAGGAATCTCTGTCTGGAGAGAGAGTTCTACTTACCTGGACAACTCTGGTTGATATGCTTGTTTCAATAATCGTACAGTTTTTGATTGACTTTTTACTGTTGTTGTTGAAGAAGAATCCATTCAGATATTCAAATTCTCCTGAATATGTTCTGAAGTTTTCATCGTTACCTTTAAGAAACCTTGACCAATGCCAGAGTGGACATGAACAGTGACTAGAAGAAAAGATCAATGAAACCTTTATCCATGGATCTAGAAAGATCCAATTAAATTAATTACAGTTAGCTACATAGTTCAGTTTCACTCCATGTCACCCAAAAAATACCATCATTAACTTTTACATGTTAGTAGACCAATATATGTGAAAGAAATTTCTCTGACATAAAAAAGTTATGTTTATCATCTGATATTAAAAGTGGTTTGTGCCTGGCGCCATGGCTCACTTGGCTGATCCTCTGCCTGTAGTGCCGGCATCTCATATGGGCACTCAGTTCTAGTCCTGGTTGCTCCTCTTCCAGTCCAGCTTTCTGCTGTGGCCTGGGAGGGCAGTGGAGGATGGCCCAAGTGCTTGGGCCCTGCACCCCATGCGAGACCAGGAAGAGGAGCCTGGCTCCTGGCCTCAGATCGGTGCAGCGCCGGCCGTAGTGGTCATTTTGGGAGTGAACCAACAGAAGGAAGATCTCTCTCTCTCTCTCTCTCTCTCTCACTGTCTGTAACTCTGTCAAATAAATAAATAAATCTTTAAAAAATGGTTCATTATGTTTATTACACTGTATTTTGTGAATGTTTCATTGTTACTATTTGTTGATGGCTACCTTGGCCTTTGATGAAGGTACTTCCTGTGTAGAGGAATCTTCAAAGAGTTCAAGGAATAGGCAGACTACAAAAATAAATTTATGGATTTCAAAAACAATTTGCACCAAAATAAGTTTATATTTTAATTCCATTTCCATGGACTTTTTGAAGTACCCATATTTGTTTCTACAAAACAATTATTTCCTGAAATTCCTGCTTTCTCTTAGAGATGAAACAATGACAAATGTACCAATAAAGTATTTTCAATATTGTGTTTAATATTTTTCAGAGCATCTTAACTGTATAATTTTTTCAAAGTAAATATCTGATAGCAGATTATTAATTTATTCAAGTGCTATTTATACTATTGCATACATATTTTGTAAATCATTTGGAAGATTTTTATGCCATCATCAATTAGAATCATTCCAATAACTTGATTGAACAATGGGTCTATTTTCATTTGCATATAGAAAAAGCAATGTGAAGAAGAAAACCAGTCATTTGCTTGGTTCCTTTTATGGAAATCTGTGAAACTCTGTTAGCTCAATTAGTTGAAGGATTACAGCATAGAGATACTCCACTGATGAGAAATAAAACTTCAGACAGACTTTTTCAAAACAAAATATGTCATGTTCAAAAGGAGAAATCACTTTATTATTAGCTTCCATTTTGTTCAGAATGACCTACCAAGAGTAGATGATGATTATATCATATAACTGAAAAACCGGACTTCCAGATTTCTTATGCAGAATATTATGACTTAATAAAACATTTTCTTAAAAAAAAATAAAGTTCAGGGCTGGTGTTTTGCTGTTCTGGTTAAGGTTGCTGCCTGTGACACTGGCATCCCATATGGAGGCTGGTTCAGGTCCTGGCTGCTCTATTTCCAATGCAGCTCCCTGCTGCTCCACCTGGGAGGGCAGAAGAGGATGACCCAAGTCCTTGGGCCTCTGCATCCACGTCAGAGACCCAGAGGAAGCTCCTGGCTCCTGGGTTTGATCTGGCTGTTACAGCCATTTGGGGAGAGAACCAGTGGATAGAAGGATAGAAGACCTTTCTCTCTCTCTCTCTCTCTCTCTCTCTCTCTCTCTCTCTCTCACACACACACACACACACATATACACACACACATACTCTCTCTCTCTCTCTCTCTCACACACACACACATACTTTCTCTCTCTTTCTCTCTCTCTCTCTCTCTCTCTCTGTAATTGTGTCTTTCAAATAAATAAAATAATTTAAAGAAACTAAAAAAATAAAGTTTAATACAGTTATAGAATAGTCCATGACCTGTTGAAGGTGTAGACTTTTTTTTTTAGCATTTATTTCTAATCTATTTGGATCCAAACACTTGAAAAACACAGAAAGGTCTGGGAAAACAGCACTTCTAAATGCATCCTGGAAAGTTCTATTTTGGTCACCACTGTAACTTGTATGGAAATGCCCCCTGGGTGATGACTTGCTTCTCCTCGCTCCACGTGCCAGCACACTGTGTCTCAGTGAAGGAGCCGGGCAGCGGCATCTATGGAAAGGGTCACTGAGAGACAGCCAGCAGACTGGTGCGAGATGGACATCTGGCGTGTGGCTAATGCATTTAGGAAGCTAATAGACTGCTCGTTGAGAATGACTTCTGAAATGGATTCCAATACGAGCAGTTGGGAGAGAAACAGGCTTTTAGGAAGGTCATTTAATGTCATAAAGAGTCTTTCTCTACAACCCTGTTAAACTGCTCAGCAGTTTACAAAGCAAACAGCAGCCCAATTTTCACCAGCTGATTAATTGAGCCTTCGATTTAAGCAAAGGCTGTGCATAGAAACTGGATTGGGACACACTTTTTAGACGTACCTTCCCAGGCTGTGGATTGCCAGCTGGTCTTTGTCATGAGATGGTGGCTGGGAGAAAAGTAGAAATCATCTCACTCATGTCAGGTGCTTTTTTTGACTTCTCAGCGGCAACGCACATGCTTAGTATCAGTGGCTGCACTCCTATGAAGTGTATTCATTGAACTTTTCGTATCAATTTTACAAGCACATTGTAAGTTCTTAGCCATGACCAAGGACATGATTAAAGGGTACTCAAGTGTTCTCCCAGACATCACCTTTGAGGAAGAACCAGATTTCTTACAAAAGTTAAGTCTATGGAGTTCCCTACACACACACACGCACACACACGCACGTGCACACAGGATGAGGGAAGGCAGAGGTCCCAGAGAGGTTAAAGGCTCAGCAAGATCCACTCCCAGCATCACAGAAAGCTTCAGGGACTCAGGGACGGACTAAACAAGAGAGCAGAGAGCAATCTGATGACGGACAAGCCAGCGCCGATACTGGTAACACGTGTGCAATGGTGCCAACGCCGATACTGGTAACACGTGTGCAATGGTGCCAACGCCAATACTGGTAACACGTGTGCAATGGTGCCAACGCCGTTACTGGTAACACGTATGCAATGGTGCCAACGCCAATACTGGTAACACGTATGCAATGGTGCCAGTGCCGATATTGGTAACACGTGTGCAATGGTGCCAGCGCCGATACTGGTAACACGTGCGCAATGGTGCCAACGCCGTTACTGCTAACACGTATGCAATGGTGCCAACGCCGATACTGGTAACACGTATGCAATGGTGCCAGTGCCGATATTGGTAACACGTGTGCAATGGTGCCAGCGCCGATACTGGTAACACGTGTGCAATGGTGCCAGTGCCGATACTGGTAACACGTGTGCAATGGTGCCAGCGCCGATACTGCTAACACGTATGCAATGGTGCCAACGCCGATACTGGTAACACGTGTGCAATGGTGCCAACGCCGTTACTGGTAACACGTATGCAATGGTGCCAGTGCCGATATTGGTAACACGTGTGCAATGGTGCCAGCGCCGATACTGGTAACACGTGTGCAATGGTGCCAACGCCGTTACTGGTAACACGTGTGCAATGGTGCCAACGCCGTTACTGGTAACACGTATGCAATGGTGACAACGCCAATACTGGTAACACGTATGCAATGGTGCCAGTGCCGATATTGGTAACACGTGTGCAATGGTGCCAGTGCCGATACTGGTAACACGTGTGCAATGGTGCCAACGCCAATACTGCTAACACGTATGCAATGGTGCCAGCGCCGATACTGGTAACACGTATGCCATGGTGCCAACGCCGTTACTGGTAACACGTATGCAATGGTGCCAACGCCAATACTGGTAACACGTATGCAATGGTGCCAGCGCCGATACTGGTAACACGTGCGCAATGGTGCCAACGCCGACACTGGTAACACGTATGCAATGGTGCCAACGCCAATACTGGTAACACGTGTGCAATGGTGCCAACGCCGATATTGGTAACACGTGTGCAATGGTGCCAACGCCGATATTGGTAACACGTGTGCAATGGTGCCAGCGCCGATACTGGTAACACGTATGCAATGGTGCCAACGCCGTTACTGGTAACACGTATGCAATGGTGCCAATGCCAATACTGGTAACACGTGTGCAATGGTGCCAGTGCCGATATTGGTAACACGTGTGCAATGGTGCCAGCGCCGATACTGGTAACACGTATGCAATGGTGCCAACGTCGTTACTGGTAACACGTATGCAATGGTGCCAGCGCCGATACTGGTAACACGTGTGCAATGGTGCCAACGCCCATACTGGTAACACGTATGCAATGGTGCCAACGCCAATACTGCTAACACATATGCAATGGTGCCAACGCCGATACTGGTAACACGTATGCAGTGGTGCCAACGCCGATACTGGTAACTCGTATGCAATGGTGCCAATGCCGATACTGGTAACATGCATGCAATGGTGCCAGCACCGATACTGGTAACACGTGTGCAATGGTGCCAATGCTGATACTGGTAACACATATGCAATGGTGTCAATGCCGATACTGGTAACACGTGTGCAATGGTGCCAATGCTGATACTGGTAACACGTATGCAATGGTGCCAATGCTGATACTGGTAACCTGCATGCAATGGTGCCAATGCCGATACTGGTAACACGTATGCAATGGTGTCAACAATTTTTCCACATTTCTTCAATCTCTGTTACTCCCCACTTCCTTCGTGTTGCCTCACTAAGTAATTGCTAAGAAGTGGAAGACAAGCTTCTCTTGCAGAACGCGTCTGTCCTTTCAGCGACTGCACGGGAGGGATGGGTGAGAAGGCTGTTCTTCTGCAGAGCAAGTCTCGGAAGGAGCCGCAGCCTTTGGTAAGATAAACAGGAATATCAGAGTGAGATGTGTTTATGTTTCAATGCTGTTGCTGCCTTTTGTGAATTCTGTGACACTTGAGAGGTTTCTTCTCCTCTAAGCCTAGGGTTGCTCTTTTGAAAGGGTGGATTTTATTATCTACTTAATTAGCTGCTGTAAGTAAATATGGAAAGCTATCCAGCACATAGTATCTACTTGGGACAACTTCATAACCTCTTTAATAGACAAACATAAATATTTTAAGCTCCTGGATCTGAAGCAAAGAAGAAACGCAAAAGCATTGAGTTAAAAGTAATATAGTGAATGTGTGAGCTTGCACTTGAAATACTATTTTACTAGAATGTATTCATAAATACTAGGTCAAATGAAAGGTACACAAGCATTCAAAGTATAAGTGTTCATTCCGGCAAGGTCGATATAGATTTTCAAGGGTGACATATACTTGCTGTGTTGTTATGTGTATCTGAACTGAGACAGTGATATTATAAACAGTACCCTAATTTAATAAGGCCAGGGTGTGAAGACATGGCAGAACAGAAGCTGTCCCAGACAGCAATGCCGCCCTTAGCATGCCCACAGCCTGGACACGGGAGCAGAAGCCGCAGCAACGCAGCAGTCCTGCTGCAGACAAAGCCCAGCTCCATCTTCCCCAGTCAGCTTTACGGCTCCAGAGAGAACGGCGTTCCTAATACCTTATTCCGCCATAAAAAGGGGTCATCCTCAGGTCAGATCACAGAAAGCCCCTGGCTGCCTGACACTGAGTCACCAATCTTGGACGAGAAATAGTGCCCCTTCTCTTTGATTCATCCACTTAGCTGAAAGCTCTGTCTTCCTGAAACTGCTGATCAAAATTCTAAATCCTCAGCGCTATTTTCGAGCAGAACGGTTAATGCAGTACATGCATTATAACAGCAGTTGTCTCGCTCAGAGTAACACCTGCACTCACTTCTGAGTGGCTCTAAAATAATTTCTCACAAAAATAGCAAACAGCTCGTTAATAGCTTAGGAAATAAGTGAGAGAATGTTAAAATTTTATCCTAAAACACATGCATTTTTTACATGGTCTTGTGCTTTCAAGAATGATAACAAAGGGGTAGAAATATGCACACTCCAGAACAACCCAAAGAGAAAAAGATCAGCAAGCAGACATGTCCTCACCTACATAATTTATTGTTGGATACTGCGACACTGAAGGGCAAGATCGGAAACAGCTATGCTGCTAACAGTCGTAAGCCCCGCCTAGTGCTTAAAACATGATTCCCGTAAAACCATGAGAATGATTATATGGCATATGGACTACCTGTCTATGCCCCCAAAATTCATATGTTGAAACCCTAATCCTAGTAGGAAGGCGTTGGGGAGCTAAATCCCTGACAGGTGACCAGGGCATGAGCGCAGAACCATATAAAAGGGATTAGTGCCCGAGAGGCAAAAATGAAAGAGGGGCCAATTTTTTCTTAGCCATGTAAGGACACATCAAGAAGATGTCCCTCTGCAAAGCAGGGCAAAGCCCTCACCGGACACCAGTTCTGGCAGAAGCCTAACCTTGGATGTTCAGGCTCCAGAACCAGGAAATGTCCTTCACTATGAAACCCAGAAAATGGAATCGACTGGAGCTAAGACATGAGGTTTGGTTGGGCAGACAGACACGGTTTTTCTGTCCAGTTCTTCACACTGATATACTCTGATAAGGCACTGTGCAACACTGAGTGTTTTCAGAGCTCTCAAATAATCAGCAAAATTAAAAGGGGGAGGTCTCCATGAAGCACCAATAATATCCAGACCACAGATTTTTAGGGAGGTTCAATCTTATGTCCCCACAAGTGTTTGTCTTGTGTCTGCAGCATCCTGAGAGAGACAGAATCATTTTTTTTTTGTCCTGGGCACCTCTCCACTTGCACCATAGTTACTTTTCTGCTTGTCTTAATGTTTAAAAAAAAGACAATAGATGCTGCAAATTGGGTCACTATCTAATGAGAGAGAGAAACATAGGTCGGGGGAATTAGGAAAACTCCTGGATAAATACAAGGATGAGGGTACCACTAAAACTTCATGGGAGAATGGAATTAGGAGATAGGCTTGTTTTGGTGCAAAAAAAAAATTTTTTTTTTTGACAAGCAGAGTGGACAGTGAGAGAGAGAGACAGAGAGAAAGGTCTTCCTTTTGCCGTTGGTTCACCCTCCAATGGCCACCACGGCCGGCCGGCGCACCACATTGATCCGAAGGCAGGAGCCAGGTGCTTCTCCTGGTCTCCATGGGGTGTAGGACCCAAGTACTTGGGCCATCCTCCACTGCACTCCCTGGCCACAGCAGAGAGCTGGCCTGGAAGAGGGGCCACCGGGACAGAATCCGGCGCCCCGAGTGGGACTAGAACCCGGGATGGCGGTGCCACTAGGTGGAGGATTAGCCTATTGAGCCACGGTGCCAGCTGGTGCAAAAAAATTTTAAAACACCTACATTGTTCTTTCATAAAGTGCATTTTTGAAAATGTTTGAGGAGGGCCGGTGCCGCGGCTCACTAGGCTAATCCTCCGCCTAGCGGCGCCAGCACACCGGGTTCTAGTCCCGGTCGGGGCGCCGGATTCTGTCCCGGTTGCCCCTCTTCCAGGCCAGCTCTCTGCTGTGGCCAGGGAGTGCAGTGGAGGATGGCCCAGGTGCTTGGGCCCTGCACCCCATGGGAGACCAGGAAAAGCACCTGGCTCCTGGCTCCTGCCATCGGATCAGCGTGGTGCGCCGGCCACATCGCGCTGGCTGCGGCGGCCATTGGAGGGTGAACCAACGGCAAAGGAAGACCTTTCTCTCTGTCTCTCTCTCTCTCACTGTCCACTCTGCCTGTCAAAAAAATAAAAAAAAAAAATGTTTGAGGACCCCTCATATGTATAGATCTGTATGTGGCTCTGTGGGCTTTGGAGATGGGGCTTGAGAAAGTACAACCAGAACAAAGCTTGCTCACTAGAAGTATACATGACCGGAGGGGAGTCTTTTCTTGCCCAGAAAGGAATGTACTTTCAGATGACAACCAGCTCCAACCGTCCTGTTGAGAGGGCTGCTTGCACTTGGATGACAAGATATCAGAGGGACTCAGAGAGCCTCCAGTGTCCAGAGGCTTTAATGTGAGTCTATAAAATGCCATGAAAGATGGAAAAAGTCTGGGAAGACACATGACTTAAGAAAAAAAACAACTTAAATAGACTCCAGGGCTTAGTGCTGCAAGTTAAGCTGCTGCTTGCAGCAGTAGCACCCAGTATCAGAGCGCTGGTTCAAGTCCCAGGTGCTGCTTTTCTGACCCAGCTGCCTGTTAATGAGGACAGGCAGGCAGCAGATGATGGTCCAAGTACATGAACTCCTGCCACCACATGGAAGAACAGGATGGTGTTCCTAACTCCTGGATTTGGCTTGGCCCAGTTCCAACTATTCCATTCCACCATTTTGTGGGGTCAACGCATAGGAAGAATCTCTCTCTCTCTCTCTCTCTCTCTCTCTCTTCCTCTGCTTTTCAAATAAATAAATCTTCATTAAAAATAGCTTGAATGATATTAACTCTGTGGTTAAATAGCTTTAAAAAGAAACCCAAGACAGAATGGATTCAGCAAAGTGTTCAGGGAGAAATTTCTTTCAGAATGCAAAAGAGGAACTGTCATTTCCTAGCGTATTTTATGAGGCCAGCATTTTGCTGACACCAAAGCTGGAGAAAGGAAAACTGCAAGACATTACTCACGCACATGAAGCCAAAAGGCCTCAGTAGTAACAACTGAATACAACAAAATGGAAAAGACAATGCGTAATGACCACAAGTGGAGACTGTCCCCTAGATGCAAGACTAGTCCAGCATTCAAAAAAATCAAAACATGCCATTCACAAAGTAGAGGAACTAAACAGAAAATACGGTTACATTGATACGTTTGGAAATGTTGCCTGACAAAATCAAATGTATTCATGGTTTATGGAATTAGGAGTAAAAATACCTCAACAAAATGTCACAGTAACAGATAGAATACTTGTCCTCCAAGACCACACAAAGAGAGAAGTGGGTTCTCTCTCACTCTCCTACTAAATATTGTATTTCAGGATCATGGAAAGCTTAGCAATAAGACAAAAAAAGTCATACAAATTGAAAAGAAAGCAAAATTCATCTTTCATAGATCACATAATTGATTACAAAGAGAATCCAAAAGAGCCTACAAATAAGTTATAGAGTTATCAGTAAGTTTAGCAAGACAAGATGATACATTATTTATACAGAAAAATAATATTCCTATATGCTAGCAATGGGAAAATTAAAATGTCAGTAAAAATAGTATCATTCACAACAGCACAAAATATTGAAATACCTATTTACAAAAGTCACACAACTCATGCAAAATCTGTATGTGGATTTTCTTAAAAACTACTAACGTAATAGTTAAAATAAGATCTAATTAAAATGAGGTATGAATTTAATCATAGAAAAGAAGACTCATTATTGCCAAGTCCCTCCAAACTTCTCTATAGATTCAGCACAATTCTAATAGCATTTTAGTATAAGTCCTTGGAGACACGGCCATATTCATTCCAAATTTTATATGGAAAGGTAAAGGAATGAGAAAAAATTAGCTTAAAATAGAAGGAGTTAGTAGTGTTCACAATGAGGGCCAGACATGGAAAGCTGTGGCTCTCACAGAAGTGTTGTGTTATACACAGAGCAGACACAGACGGCAATGCACAAGAATAGAGTCCAGAAATAATCCAGAAATGCATGGCCAATTGATTTTTATCTAAGGAACAAAGACAAGTCAGTGGAAGTGGGATTGTCTTTTTTACAAATAATGCTGAAACAATTGGCTTTCCCTATGCCATACACTGAACTACAATCAATACCTTGTGCCCTATATAAAAATTAACTCTAAAAGGATCATAGAGCTAAATTAAAAACTGAAAGCTATCATTTTCTAAGCATTTTATGATTTGAATCTATGTTAATAAAATACCAAATGTATATAAAAGAAAAAAATCGTTGTCTCAACAAAAGTAAAAATATCTACTTTCAAAAAAGACACTATTTAAAAAGGATCAGACAGACCGGCGCCGCAGCTCACTAGGCTAATCCTCCGCCTAGCGGCACCAGCACACCGGGTTCTAGTCCCGGTCGGGGCGCCGGATTCTGTCCCGGTTGCCCCTCTTCCAGGCCAGCTCTCTGCTGTGGCCCGGGAGTGCAGTGGAGGATGGCCCAAGTGCTTGGGCCCTGCACCCCATGGGAGTCCAGGATAAGCACCTGGCTCCTGCCTTTGGATCAGCGCGATGCGCCGGGCGCAGCGCTCAGGCCGCAGTGGCCATTGGAGGGTGAACCAATGGCAAAGGAAGACCTTTCTCTCTGTCTCTCTCTCACTGTCCACTCTGCCTGTCAAAAAAAAAAAAAAAGGATCAGACAAGTACAGATCGGGAGAAAATACTTTTCAATCACATATTACATAAAAAAAACTTGTAAGCAGAGTATATAGAATGCTCAAGGCTTAAGGAAACAAACTTCTCTAAGTCATGGATAAAAAATAAACACATATAAACACGTTCAACACTATCAGTCATTACCGAAGTGCAACCTAAAATGAAAATAATATGCTACTACACATATACAAAATTGAAAAGTTCAATTGAAGTAATATTTAAAGGTGTTGGGAATGCCACCTGTGATGCTGGCATTCCGTATGAGTCTTGGTTGCATCTGGCTGCTCCATGTCCAATGCAGCCCCTTGCTAAGGCTCCTGGGAAAAAGACTCAAGTACCTGGGCCCCTGCTACCCATGTGGGAGACCTGGATGAAGTTCCAGCTCCTGGCTTCTGCCTGCACAGCCCCAGGCCATTGTGGCCATTTGGGGAATGAACAAGCTGATGGAAGATCTCTCTCTGTCCCTCTCTCTGTAATTCTGCCCTTCAAATAAACAAATATTAAAAAATAATCAAAATAAATAAAAATAAAAATAAATGTGCTGACAAGGATGTAAAAAGAGCAGAATTTACAAATGCTGCTAGCAGGCCTTTCTTTAAGCCATTTGGGGAAACTATTTGGTCATTTTTTTTATTTATTTATTTTATTTTTGACAGGCAGAGTGGACAGTGAGAGAGAGAGACAGAGAGAGAAAGGTCTTCCTTTGCCGTTGGTTCACCCTCCAATGGCCGCCGCTGCAGCCGGCGCACCGCGCTGATCCAATGGCAGGAGCCAGGAGCCAGGTGCTTTTCCTGGTCTCCCATGGGGTGCAGGGCCCAAGCACCTGGGCCATCCTCCACTGCACTCCCTGGCCATAGCAGAGAGCTGGCCTGGAAGAGGGGCAACCGGGACAGAATCCAGCGCCCCAACCGGGACTAGAACCCGGTGTGCCGGCGCCGCAAGGTGGAGGATTAGCCTATTGAGCCACGGCGCCGGCTTTATTTGGTCATTTTTTACAAGGTTCGAGGTGAACTTACCAGAAGGCTTAGAAGTCCCACATAGATATTTGCCCAAACGAAATGAAAACCCATTTTACAGAAAACTGAAAAACTTATCACCACATGGTGGAAGATCACACAATAATATACTTTCCAACGAGAAGAGACAAATTACTGATACACCCAACAACATGGGTAATTCCAAATGATCTTATGCAAATTACTGGAATTTAAAAATATATATAACATGATAAAAAACTCAAAGGTGGCTTCATGGTTTCTTTTGATTTGAAAGTCTGACCTCCTAGCACAGATTTCAATTAAGACATGAAGTGAGAAGAATAGGTCTTCAAGCTTCAGAACTCTACTTTTATGTATTATTTTAAAAATGTATTTATGTGCTTATTTATTTGTTTGAAAGGCAAAGTGAAAGAGAACAATATCGTCCATCTGCTGGTGCACTCCCCATATGGACACAATCGCTAGGGTTGAGCCAAGCCAACCAAAGCCGGGAGACTGGAAGTCCATCCATGTCTCCCACACGAGTGGTGGGGACTCTAGTGCTTCAGCCATTATCTACTGCATTCTAGGTGCATTTGCAGAAAGCTAGACCAGAAAAAAAGTAGCCAATACTCCAACCAGCACACTGATAGAGGATGTGGGGGTCCCAAGCGGCCACTTAACCTAATGCTCCCCAACGCCTGCCCCAACTTTAATGCATGTTTAATTTTGAAATTACTCAAATAATTAATTTCCCATAGAAAGAGGGTTAGGAAATAACTTACTGATGGAAATAATGTGAGCGGTTGGCTCTCACGGTGAACCACACCTGCACCCACAGCTACAGAGCCATTCTTCGGCAGGCACTGGTTGAGCCTTCTGCAAGCAGCAGTGGATTACCACTTCTATCAAGTTCTCATTAGTCAAATGTTGTGGTTGCCTCCAATTATATCCCAAGCTGGGAATTAAGCACAGAAGCAAATTACTGCTTCTCATACCCTAAATCAATGATCGTAGGCAAATATGGAGAAGAGAGTCTCATTTGCAATAAATACAGGCTTCTGCCTAATTGAAAAGCATATTCTGATCAATCATGTTTCAAATACAATAAAAAAGGAACAATGAAATGGAAATATAAGAGAGATGGTATACACGGAATGATTCCTTTAGATTTAAACCCAGAAGTGGGACAGCTGGGTCATATAGTGGCTCTAATTTTAGTTTTTTAAGGAAAATCCCTACTGTTCTCCATTATGGCTGTACTAATTTAAAATCCTTTCAACGAGGCATAGAGGTTTCCTTTTCTCTACATCTTTGCCAGTATTTGCTGTTATTAGTCTTTGTTTTTCTATTTTATTTGAAAATCAGAGACAGAACCCAAGACAGAGAAAGATTAGTCTGGCCAGGCTTCAGCCTGGAGCCTAGAGCTGGATCTGAGACTAATGTGAGTAGCAGGGGCTGAGCCATTCGACCCACAGCATGCCGCTTCCAGTGGTACACGTCGGGAGGAAGCTGGAATCAGAAGCAGGGCCAGAGCTGAGCCCAGGCACTCTTAGGGGATGTGGGCATCCAGGTAACATGTCAACCGCCGCGTCAGAAGCCTGCCCACATCGTGTGTTTTCCTTGTAGCAGCAGTTCCAACGGGGGCAGTTTGCCTCCCTGTGATTCTGATTCACTCTTTCCCAGTGGCTAAGGATGCTGAGTGTTTTTTCATACATTTTTGGGGCATTCAAATTTATTCTTTTGAAAAGTGTTTATTCATAGCCTTTGAGCATTTTTAATTGGATTATTTGCTCCTTTTTATTTTTTAAAATTCCTTCCAAAGTCTGGATATTAATCATTTGTCTAATGAATAATTTGCGTACATTTCCTCCCAATGCTGCAGGTGTGGAACCAGCAACCCAGTGGGGAAATTAAAGCCATATTTGGTTCATTTAGATGTACTTCATTTTGTTACTACTGCAATAAGCCAGAGAAATTCAAAATCATAGTAATTTTGCTGGTTCTAAAACTAGTTGAGTATCTGACACAGTCGTCATTGAACCAGTGGTTCAGTTTATGTTACCTTTGGCAAGTCCTGAGGACATATGTGAGGGGAAGAGAGAATGATCACGTGTGGTTTCTCTGGACTCAGAGTGCATTGACTCTGCTAAGCCCAAGTCTAAAGAATCCAAAGTAAACACTTTCTCTCCGTGGTCCTAACTGCCATAGCAATAAACTGGAATTATGACGTGGGATTGAAGGCCATTTATATTTAGCTTTCAGAACTGCATTTTTAACAAGTTACTAAAAACATAATATCAACTTTTATGGAAAAGTATGCAGAAATAATGCAGACACATCATCTCCCTACCAAGCTAACGGAACATTCTTCATCTTTTGTTTCCAAGTAAAATGGCCTCCCTCTGTCTGCTTTCATTTTTACTTGAGAATATGGCACAAATATGTATCATGTTTATATAGATTTTATAGTTATATTTTAGATCTGCATGTGGTATTTCATTGTATTGAAATTGCTCAATGCACAGATCCATTCCAGTAATGTAGGATCAGATTTTATGTCTAACAATTTTATGACATTTTAAGTATTGAACAGTGAATACTTTTGTCCCTATAAAAATATAAAATTTACAAAGTTTTATTTGTTAAGAAAAATCATAAAAACAGAACTGGCACATTATTCTGAAGGCTCAGAGGAGGTTCATATATATAAATAATTTGATCGAGAAATCAACTTCACTATCAGAAGATCATGTTTGTCATCTCTTTGAGAGCTAAAGGAAAGGGAACGGAAGTAGGATGTGATGGGAGGGTGGGAAGGTGAGGTATGATTAGGGGAAACAAAAACATGAGGGTTGAATGCACCCTGAAGACCTCAAAGAGCAAACTACAGAAAATTGGATCATTGATCTAAAGGACAAGCTCGGTACTCGTCAAATATGGATAAAAAGGTAACAGGAAAACAAGAAATGGGCTTGATATGGAAGACTAGAATTCAAGATCTCATCCAAGAACTGAAGTTCTGAACTAAACCCAGAACACCAGGACATGAGCTGAAAATCAAAACATATTTGAAAACTTTTCTAAGGAAGTAAAATGAGATATTGCTTAAGTGAGTGGAAAGGACTCACTGCATTTCAGAAACATTGAGTAAAACTAAACCCACTCTATTGCCCACCCCAGTATCTTGCACCTTAACACTTGTGTCCTTCTGATCTCAGCAGCAGGTAGAGAGGGCTGTTCCCTGCACACCCCGTGCTACTTCATCTTTTTTTTTTAAGATCTATTTATTTGAAGGCAGTTACAGAGATAGAGGGAGAAACAGGCAGACACACACACACACACACACACACACACACAGGTGGGGGAAGATAACTTCCATCTGTTGGTTCAGTCCCCAGATGGCCGCAAGGGCCAAGACTTGCCCACGATGAAGCCAGGAGCTTTTTCCGGGTCTCCCATGTGGGTGCAGGAGCCCAAGGACCTGGGCCATCTTCCACTTCTTTCCCAGGTACATTAGCAGGGAGCTGGATCAGAAGTGGAGCAGCTGGGACTTGGACAGGGGCTCATAGGGGATGCTGTTGTTACTAATGGCAACTTCACCCATCAGCTGCAATGCTGGCCCCACCACCTGGTCATAACAATGCTGGTGCTTCAGGTGTGTCTGAGTGTGGAAGGAGCTTCCTCCCCCCAGGACAGGTGTATCGGGGGGGGGGGGGAAGGCAGCAGTCAGTGGTGAAGATTACTCTCGAATCCTCATGCAGGCAGTGCTGGAAATTCTACAGCATGACTGGTTATGCAGAAAGAGGACAGTCTCTTAAGTGCAAAAATGGGAAGGCAGACATGACCCAGACCACCCAGAGCCCCATACTGGCACTTTAGATACAGAATCGACACTGTTTAACCGCTGCAGATCGGCCTGCGCTCGGAAGTCATGCTGCACCGACAGGCTGAGGGTCGGATGTTGTGCCAGGATATGACGACCATTTGGGCTTTATCCCTGGATGCAGGTAACTGGTTCTGCCTATCCACTAAGCTAAACTCACTGAGCCATTCTTTTTGTGTGATCTTAAAAACTGGAGGCTAGACGACTTATTGAAATTGTAGAAAATTAAGAGATAGTAGATAATGCATGTAGAATATATATCAAGAAAATCAAGAAGGCTTTTCCTTCTCCTGTTAATGTTGGAATCCTCACAGTCACCTCTCCCAAACAAAAGCGGAGTAAAGCACAAGGTAATTTTTTGCAAAACCACAAATTAAATCTGACCTGCTTGAGTTCTTTGAAAACATCAAGGAATAACAAGATGTCCTTTGTTACGCTTTTAGACAGCGGTTAGGTTTAAAATCAATTGTTTGAATGAACAAAATCATATATAAACACATAATTAAAAAGCCCTCATCTGAAATATTAAAACAGGCATCTCACAAATTCACTTCAAGTCATGTTGTTCCTGTATCAGGGAGATTTTTGCATTAGGCATTATTTTAAAAAGCAAAGAGAATGAAGTAATTCAGGAGAAGTTAATTTGAATTCACATTCTTCCTTTCTACTTAATCAAGTGTCTTTGGCATCAGATATACAGGAGCATCCACCTGCTTTCTGAGGTTTTAAACTGAGTGGCAGAGCAGGAGAGCAAGCTGCTTGCTCAGCTCCTCTGATCTTCAGGCAAGAGGGAGAGGCAGACAGCAAGTAGCTCTGGGGCTTCCTGCTGCTGTCAGGCAAGCCACCAGCTTTCTCCTGGGCAGCTCATGTGCCCCTGGGGATGCCTGCACCGTGACTTGTGCTTTGCCTCCTGCAGTTTAGCACAGTCCTGATTTTGTAAACTGTCTGCTTCTTAGGTCTCCCCTCAGTGCCTTATTTAGTATTTTCATTTCTCTACAGCAAACACTGAAACTGCCTGGACAAAGAGATGTATTTCGTGCTCCTGATTAGCAAATTAACATCCACACATGAGTCTTTATTATTCCTCTTTTGCCTGCGTAGCCTCCCGGACTTTAACCCAGTCACTTCCCAAGCCCCTCCCCACCAACATACACACGCACGCACATACACACATGCTCACATGCACACATGCACACATGCACACGGACTACCACATGTGTGTGCCTTCACTTGAGCCCTGCAATGAGGGGCACAGCATCCCACACAAGCATCCGGTTCTGCCTTTCTTCCACCACAGCCTGGGCAACAAGTGCAAAGCCTAGAAGGTTCTGCAAATACCGAAGCTCATTAGCTTAGGGCAGGACACCTTCCCCTGGTCATAGCACATCTCCCTGCTTCTACACTGCCCCCTCCCCTTCCTTACCCAGGTGAGTTTCTCTGCCCGTCTTCATTGATGACAGGTGGCATTCCGTGTGGGCAGCAGTTCCCTGTTGCACTTCTTGTTTCTGTAACAGACATAATTGAAATTAGAACAATGACACTAAAAGCATCTCCCCCTGTTTCTTATCAGCCTCTGCCCCTTTCAGTCTGTCTGTCTGGGAGGAATGTGTTCCCACTAGCTCGACTCCACATTGTTTCTCTATCCTCCCTTGATGCTGCTTGATCTTATCCCTTTACAATGGAGTCCATTCTTTAAGCCCACTGCCCGGTCCCTGCACTTCTGATTTCAGCTGTTGAGTCCGCCCAGGTCTCACCTGGCCAGCATCCCCTTACACTTCCTGTCCTTCCCGCCACAGCTGACTTTGTTGTGGTGCCCACAGATGGGCCTGATTAGAATCCATTCAGCTCCCTGCGCTCTGCTGTCTCCTGGGTTTCCACAGTTTAGGGCCCCCTTACCAGTGCCCAGAGTTATTCTAGCATTCACTCATTCACTTTCTTCACATGGCAACTTTGGGTCTCCCAAGTCCCCAAGTCCATTGTTGGGTGCCGTTGCCAGGGGTGGACTTCAGTATTTCCCGTTGGGTGACTATGTCTTGCACCTTCTGCTCTTCCTGTCTTCACAGAGACTTACACACTGATGTGTCCATCTGAACTGACACAAAATAGTGTCATGTAAATGTCATGGCCGGCCTGCATTCCCAAAGTTGTGGAGTTAGCCATCGCAAAATAGTACTGAGGCATATGTGTAGTCAGAATGGGAGGAGTCTTAGGTGTACGAAAGGCAACTGAAAATATGTCACAGCTCCTAGTAGAAATGGATTGGCCTACTACAGAAAAATCAAAGGGTGGTTGGGATCCTAGACCAAGTTAAATGCAAACAAGATTTGATACTGGGCACCAGGTTGACAAGTTTCTGTGTGACATGTGAACTTGAGTGGCATCATTGTCACAGATGTAGATGACACCAGGATTCTAGCTCTCTCCTGCAAGAGGTGGGCCAAGCTTGCCCTCATCCTGACCTTCACAAGCTGCATCAGTAGAGGACGACCTGTGAGGTCTCAACCTGCCCCGCATTGTCCAGGGCTGCTCCACCCGCAAGTGCTGGATAAACACATCAGGAGCACACAGGAGGGACTAGGAGTCAGCTGCTCACCAAGCTTTTGAGGAGGCATCAGAACATCAAGCGGGTCCCTTTAACAAGGCTGGGAGCAACAAGCCTTCCAAGGTGTGTGTGTGTGTGTGTGCGTGTGTGTGTGTGCAAGTTCATATCTCCCAGGGTTCATGCTGAGGGAAGAGAGGAGGTTTGAACCCCAGCTACGGGGTCTTCCCATGTTGGTACATTCAGCTTACAGTTTCTGAAATGGTAAGGGACCATGACCGTGATAATCAGGGTAAACTGTGGCACTAAAAGGAAGAAATGCTGTGCCTGAAGACTGACTCAGTCTGTTGTTAAAGCAAAGACCTCTTCCTGCTCCCCGTGGCCAGTCCTCCCTCGCAGACCTGAGGGCTACCACAGTGAGGCCAGGTTCACTTCCCTCCTCCTCCGGCATTCACCGAGGCTGTAGACTCTAACAGCAATGTCACAGCACCTGCACCAACGTCCTGCTGCTCATGTAATGAGCTCAGTGTTTGCATTCCCCCACCGATATGTTGGATCCCTGACTCTTACTGTGGCTGTATTTGGAGCAGGAGTTTCCTCAGAAATAAGGTTAAATGAAGCTCTAAAGGACGGCCTTGAACAGGTAAGACTAGTACACTTGTAAGGAGAGGTGTCAAAGAACAGCGTCTGTCTGTCTCTCTCTTCCTCTCATTATGTCACATGCACACAGAGAAGGGGTCATGTGAGCAGAAGGTAGATGGTAAGGCGACTTCCCAAAGTTAAAAAGGAGAAGCCTCAGAATGAAACATACTTTACTTGCATCTTGAGTTTAGAGTCCCAGTCTCCAGAACTGTAAGAAATTAACTTCTATTCTTTGCCATGCTAGAAGCTTAATACAAATATTGAAATAAAAATGGAGTTTTCCTAATTCTGACTTCTGCCTTTCCTTCATACGCAAAAACCGCAGTCAACATTCATAGGCAAATGAATATCATACACAGTAAAGCATACGTCATATTGATCTTTTTTTTTTTTAAGATTCATGAAAAGTCTTTATTTCCTAAGAATGCATAACAAACATCAAACAAAAGGTTATTTGAAGAACATAGTATATCTAACATCCACTTTTGTGTTTTTAATATATTAACTGATGTTGATTTCATTTCTTATGCTATTTCGCTTTTTTTTAAAAAAAAGATATACTTATTTATTTGAAAGAGTTACACAGAGAGAAGAAGAGACAGAGAGAGATTTTGATCTTACATACACTTTCAACTGACCCCAGATAAGACCAGGACATGGTGGAGCAGAGTATGACATCAACCCAAACCGAGAACGTTGCTTCAAGGGAGAGTGACGGGGCATCATCCTAAGATAATGAGAGTAACAACTAAGGAAAACTACTGCCACAGCCCTTCATTCACTGCTGTTGCCTGGGACAATGCAGACGCTGCAGCTCCTGTGCAGCCCCAAACCCGACACCAGATGCATTGTAGTCCCCAGTCACACAATGGGGTGGTGAGAAATTATGAGGAGAAAGTTGTAGGCAATGGTTTGGAGATATTTGGTGATCAAAAAAATAGCAACGGGAGGCAAGAAGCAGCAGCAAAATGTCTCTCGGGGTAAAAAGTAGAAAATGGCTTCAACCTGTATGGATAGAAGCTGTGGAAAATCAGACCTTTAATATTTAAAAGGATCAAAAATAAAACAAAACGACATAGTATTTTTAGCACAGATTCTAATATAAGGTAAAGAAATATGTAGCTATATACATCCAGAAGCTGTGTTCATCAAAAATACCTCAGCTTTAATATTTTTCTTTTGAAAAGTCTTTATCTCTTTGAGGGAAGATTTCAAAGACCTTCAATTACCATATTTTAAATTCAAGTCACTTCTGCCATCATGATACAAGGACTTTATCAAATGTCTGCAAAAGCACCATGGAAGAAAATCTCAACGGCAAAGATTGCCCTTGCACTGAAATGTTATGGCTATTTTTGGATCCTTTCTCTAATTAATAATCAGCACAAAAATCAAATCACTCAGAGGTGAAGCTCACCTCGTGTTTTCCTTAGTAATCAGAAATTCTATAAAATACAAAAATATTCATCTCTGAAAAGCCGGCACTTTTCTGAATTGGAATAAATCCTGTTAGGCTGCAACATGAAGGACACAGATGTCCTTTCACAAGGGCAGCTTCCTTTGGTTTCCCGAGTCTTCTTCACCCGACTGTGCCTTTACGTCAGTGTCTATAAGACACTAGGGTATTGTGTCTTTGATCGCAGTGTTAGGCCCTAAAAGATCTTTTGGCCTCTACTTTTAGAAAAGGGTGAGAGCTCTTCCTGGGAAAATGCATCCCGGTAAACCAGCTGCCTTTCAAGTCAACACAGAAGGGATCGCTTTCAGGCTGCCTAGATAGCAAGCTTCCATTTTCCCTTTTCTTACAGTGGTACGGCCGGATAGCACTTAAGTGATACAAAGGGCTTCTCCTGGGCTATATTACCTTGAAATGATTAAAACTCAATGCATTATTGTAAACACAGAGATGTTCCGATTTTGGTAGCAGGAGGGCTTCAAAGTGGAAAGACAAGAGTGTCATCGAGGTAACACGAGAGGGCTGGCCCCGTGACTGATGGATCTAGCTGGAAACCAGCACCTTACGAAGGATACAAAAGAGCTGCACTGGCCAAGGTGCCTCAGATCTCAAGAGTTGATCTCTGCCGTCAGCTTCTCCTGTATAATGGACACAGTCAGCTCCAAGTCCAAGCAAGAGAGAAAGAACAACAAGAGAAAGAACAATGCCTCCCAACTCCATTTACTGAGGGATTTAAATGTCTACAAGCCCAACATGCATTTGTTCAGGCCCATAAGCTTGTCCTAGCACAACAGAGATGTGTGGGTGCTTCTCTCTTACTAATCTCAAAGGTTCACTTCTCACTGGCTTCCACCTCCTGTCCTTAAGGGGAGTATAGACTCACCCGTTAGTTATGTCCCAGGCAGATTCTTGAAAAATAAGCTCCAACTGTGAAGAGGGGCCACCGTTTTCCTTTCTTTTATTCTTTTATTCAGTTTTATTTGTCTTCCTGGTGGTACTTTCATCTCTGTTCCCAGCTTCAATGATCAGTTTTCCAGTCATCTGGACTCTTATCAAGTGTCTTGAACCTTGGTGTGCTCACCTAGTTTTCAGACTCTATTCTCACTCCTCCCCAGCATTCCTTACTTCCCAGGTGTAGGGTCTTAGCCCACCCAAATGAGGATGGACTGGGTCCAAAGAAAGGTAAGTGCGCTGCTCACCCATTCCCCACCCCACCCCCCATCCCGGGGACAGTCAGACGCAGCGGGGAGTCAAGTCAAGCAAGCAAGAACGCGGTTTATTGCGCGCATAGCAAAGCATTTTAAAGCACAAGACTGCAGGATTACTGTGGGAGGGCATGAGGACCAACCAATTACTTAAAAGGTCATTTTACGGGGCAACTTTTTACGGGACCAGCCATATGTCTGTGCAGTCATCATCAGTTGTCGTCACCTCCCCTGATGCTGCGCAGCCAATCAGCTTTGGTGGTAAATGACTTTGGGTACCGCCCACCTTACTTCCTTTGGGCGCCATCTTTGAATTGCCTCCTGTGCCTAATTTCCCCACACCAGGGGCCACTCCAGAAGCCAAAGGACAAACCTGATGGTCCAACCAACAGACAGAACTTTTCCAGGTCCATTTCCACAACCATCAGGAGTAAACAGTGATGTTGGAAGCCCCAGCCAAGCAAGGGCCAGCCTGCTTCTCAGAGGGTAGAAATAATGAATGAAAATGCATTACATGGCCAGCGCCGCGGCTCACTAGGCTAATCCTCCGCCTAGCGGCGCCAGCACACCGGGTTCTAGTCCTGGTCGGGGCGCCGGATTCTGTCCCGGTTGCCCCTCTTCCAGTCCAGCTCCCTGCTGTGGCCCGGGAGTGCAGTGGAGGATGGCCCAAGTCCTTGGGCCCTGCACCCCATGGGAGCCCAGGATAAGTACCTGGCTCCTGCCATTGGATCAGCGCAGTGCGCTGGCCTCAGCGCACCGGCTGCGGCAGCCATTGGAGGGTGAACCAACGGCAAAGGAAGACCTTTCTCTCTGTCTCTCTCTCTCACTGTCCACTCTGCCTGTCAAAAAAATAAAAAATATAAAAAAAAAGAAAAGAAAATGCAGTACAAACCAGCCAGGAAAGATCTGTGGCCAAAAGAAGTTAAAAAAAAACAAGTGTTCAAATCCTGGAACAGAATCTCTGGAATGGCAAGGTTGGTTGTTATTTTTGTTTTCCCACTCCTATCTTTCCCAGGACAAATCTGACATTAATTTCTACCATGTACTATGTCCACGTGTGCTAACTTTAAGACGGGATGTGTTGAGTCATCTGATGACATGGCTGGGGAAGGTTGAGGCAGGGCGCACTATCTAGGTAGCCATAAAGTCAATCAACCAAACTAAGACAAATCTGAGAGTGAAAGGGAGTATGGCTAAGTAATTATGCTAGATGACCTGCGTGTAATCAAAATTCTATAATACAAATGTATTAGTGTTTGAAAAGCCCTAGAATTGCTCCAGGAAAATGAGTTGTTTCACTTCCTACTTAAGATATTTGTAGGAGGGGCTCATGTAGTCGGAACATATGGTTGCCGTTCATGTCCCAGCTATTCCACTTCGACTTGGCCTGGCAAAAGCAGAGGAAGATGGCCCAAGTGCTTGGGCCCCTGCATCCGTATGAGAAACCAGATGGATCTCCTGTTTTCTGGATTCAACCTGGCTCAGCTCTGGCCATTGTGACCATCCGAGGAGTGAAACAAAGGATGGAGGATCTCTCTCTCTCTCTCTCTCTCTCTCTCTCTCTCTGTCTCTTTGACTTTCAAATCAATAAATGTTAAAAACAGAGCAAACAAACCAAGAGGAAATCACTCCTCCTCCAATCTATACTTCAAGTGTTCAAGTGGACTTCATAGTAACAAACATAGTAACATAGTAGCAAAGAAAAAACATAGATTACATATCATTTTTGAGGCACCAACTAGTGCCAATTTAAAGGTGTGGCAAACTGTGATCAATTGAGGTTGAAATACAGGCTTTCAGAAGGCCAACTCAAAATTGAAAAATAGATCCTCTCTCCCATTCAGGGGCAGCTAGCCCTCCACTCTCAAACAGTTGTAGTTCAATCATTTTGTCAGGTGAGATAGTTGCAGAAGCTGCCAGTGAGGATGGGACCAATTGCCATGTGTCCTCAGAAAGGCAAAAATGATAGAAGCCACATACAAGGCACTGGTGTGGTATGGCTCTTAGCCATATGTGTGGCTGTCACTCCAACATGTGGAAAGGTGATTCACATAGATAGGACAAGATTAAGTGTGTTCTCTGGTGGAATTCAACACTCTCCATGACAATAGCTACCATAGTAACAATAACAGGTACCATTATAGACACCAAGCTGTATGCGTTCCAGATCATCTCAAAAGTTCCTGGCCTGCCTACAACTGCTGTCAAGGTGTACTCTGATTCCTGCATGTATAAATCTACAGGTGTGACAAGCATGCCACCCACTAGCTGAGTTGCTCACGAACAAGCACAGTGTAAGAGACTGTTAGCGTGGCTGAGACACGTACTAGTCATGGCTGCTGTGCCCAAATGCACACACAGATCGGGTAGAGGAGTGCATGGATCACAGGCATCTGTTTTCTCATAGTTCTGGATGTTGGAAGTCCAAGGTGTGGGTGTCGGCCACATCCTCACATGGCCATCGCTCTGTGCTGAGCATCCCTGGCAGGTCTCTGTGTGCCCCTCTGCACTTCTTGTAAGGGCACCAGCCAGAGCAGGGAGGGGCTGTCCTAATGGCCTCATTTTAACTTAGTCTTCTCTTCCAATGCCCCATCTCCAAATACAGCATATTCTGAGGTCCTAGAGGTTAAAGCTCCACCAAACGAGCTTGGGAGGGAAGGGTTCAGACCCTCTCAGTGCCTGAGATGAAATGGATTTTGATCTGAGTCTAAAACCTGGGTTTTCTCTCTCTTATCTGACTACAGCTACTGGAGTCAGGTACTTTCTCAATGCTTTGAGAGAAGCAAATTTTCCAGCAACTGTATCTCCTAAGAATTTTCAGCACAGTGGAGGAGAGTAACAAATCCACAACTTACTATATGGTGAAAGAAAATATGATCCTAATTAAATATGAAAACTCAGAAGATATACAGCACAGTGGATCATAACACTGCCTCTGATGTTGGAATCTAGTTTGTAATTCAGTTGCAGATGAAACTATGTGAGAATACAACCAATTCGTTCAAACACTACACGTTGAAAGCTCACCAGGTGCCATGCGTTGCTCTAGGATCTTGGGAGCCTCATACCTCTGTTATTACAGTGGCCACTCTGAGCAGTGTTCAGAGAGCAAATGGGAGATCTGTGCAAACTACCCAAAGTTTCCTGTTATCCTCATACAGAGTCTGTGTGATTAATCCCAATTTGCTGATTAAAATGTTGTTTCATTTGTTTGCTTTTTGACTAGAGGTAATTGAGCATGGTTTATGGTGGAAAATGTACAATATTTTTTAATTCCACCAAAGAAATAAAATAATGTTCAGAATTAAAAGTAGGATTGACCAAATTATCAGAGGGAAACTTTTTGATCAAGTAGTTTCTAAAGATCAATTAATACAGACTTCAAATTTGGCTCCAACTATAGAAGAGAAGCAATTGGTCAAAAGGTAAGAGATCTTAGAGATTAATGATCTGAAATTGCCCTGAAAAATCTGATCTGATTCTATATTGAGGTCTCTGCCTCTGGCTTTCTTCTCCAGGTCAGGCTCCCGAGGGCTTTCAGCGCTAAACACATTGCTAAGGCATCAGGTGGAATAAGGGACTCACACACACTAGACCCACCTCACGCAGCAATACAAGGCTGTGGGATTCCAGAGGCTTCTATGTGTCTATTCAGGCTTCTCTGTTTAGAAACAGACACCAGGAGCGAGGGAAAGTGTGTGTCTCTCTAGGTCGCACTGTGCAGATCACAGCCGTCGCGTTTTCTATGGCTTTAAAGACGTGAAATGCAGGCAGGTTTGCAGAGTTTCAGACAGGACGCAGAGCCCAGCTCAGGCGGGCGTGAAGCCCAGCCAGGGAGCACAGCCCTCTCCGTGGTTGTCATGACAACCTCCTCGTTCTTCCCATTTGAAGTACGTAGGCTTCTTTCTTCCAGATGCAGTGTTTACTTGGTGTCTACTGGGACACTATAATTTTTTATAGAAATACACAGTTGGAAGCATACTGCGTTGGAATTCACCGAGCCTGCCCTGAAATTCCTGTGTACGAATCCGTGTTAAGACAATGCACAACTCCATCCACAAGCCTGCCTCTCGTGGCGGGCAAACCCATTGTATCTCTTCTGGGAGCTCTGTCTGCTCATTTAACAGTATAGAGAGGCCAAAGTATGTAAAATCATAAGCCACGTTCTTAGTCCTGTCTGGACCAGTAACCCCAGTTCTGATTAAATCATTTTCTTTGGTTTTTGTGCTGTTGAAAAAAAGAGGAACTAAACTAATTTATCTGGGAAGAGTGATTGGCCTTTTCTCTTTAAAATCCCACCAAGAACAGGTTTCCGTACCCAACAGATGGCCCCTTCTTGCTGATGAACCTGGTTGGTCCTGGAACCCCACACTGGTTTACCTGCCTGCCCTGGGATCCAGATGCCTGTCCATTTGTCCTCATCCATTTCCATGTCTGAGCGTTTACTTATCTGCCCACACTCCTCCAACTCAACCTTGCGTTCTCACAAACTGGTCAAGTAATAATTACAGAAGATTAAAAGTCCACTATAAGGGCCGGCGCCGTGGCTCAATAAGCTAATCCTCCGCCTTGCGGCACGGGCACACCAGGTTCTAGTCCCGGTCGGGGCGCCGGATTCTGTCCTGGTTGCCCCTCTTCCAGGCCAGCTCTCTGCTATGGCCAGGGAGTGCAGTGGGGGATGGCCCAAGTGCTTGGGCCCTGCACCCCAAGGGAGATCAGGAGAAGCACCTGGCTCCTGCCTTTGGATCAGTGCGGTGTGCCAGCCGCAGCGTGCTGGCCGCGGCGGCCATTGGAGGGTGAACCAACGGCAAAGGAAGACCTTTCTCTCTGTCTCTCTCTCTCACAGTTCACTCTGCCTGTCAAAAAAAAAAAAAAAGTCCACTATACATGCAAGTAGTGTCTCAGAATCGTAACTAAATACATTTAACAGCAACTGAAACACAATTGATAAAGAAAAGCATCAACCTCATAGCATTTGAGAGGAAAATGGTTATTACCATTATATTGAACACTAAGGGTCATAGCAGACAGCCTGGCCTCTTGAATATTTTTTAAAGAAATGTGTTACACATGATATTTGCTGTCAGACTTTTACCTGAATCAAGAGGATTTTAATGTATAGTTTCTCCTCATTCTAATCTTCTGAGTTTTTTGTTTAAATCACATATAAAGGTTGAACATTATTAAATGCTTTCTTATGCCTCTCTTGAGATCCTCATGTGATATTTCAGTATTTATTCTAGTAGTCTATTAATATATTGATAGAATTTTCTAATACTAAGGTATCTTATTTGAAGAATAAGATGTGTTTAATAATTTGTTTTTATATACTATTTTACTTAAGTAGATGATATTTTATTATTCCTTCTCTATATTTTTGCTTTAAAACCTGCTTAGGCTATTTTTAGTCTTCTCAATCGGTTTCTTTCTATTCAGGTTTGAAGGGCATTTTTTCATCTAGTCGCATCACCCTTCCTGTGTCTGTGGGAGAGTTTTAATAGACAATACTTTATTTTTTAAAGATCAATAATTTATTTGATTGGCAAAATTACAGATAGAGAAAGAGAGAGAGAGCACGCACTTCCATCCACTGGTTCACTACCCAGATTGCCACAATGGCTGGAGCTCATCAAGTTGGAAGCCAGGAGCCACGAGATTCTTCCAGTTCTCCCATGTGGGTGTAGGGGCCCAAGCACTTGGGCCATCTTCCACTGTTTTCCCAGGCATATTAGCATGGAACTGGATGGAAAGTGGAGCAGCCAGGACTTGAACCATGCCCTATATGAGATGCCAGCACTGCAGGGGTCAGCTTTACCTGTTATACCACAGTCCCAGCCCTGACAATAGATTATTGACATGATAGTATTTTTCTCTATTTTAGAAAATACATTCATTCTATTTAGCTATAGCTCTATGTCAGAAAAAAAAAGTATTGAGGGGTGAATGTTATAGTGCACCAGGTTAAACTGCCACTTTGGATACCTGTATCCCATTTTGGAGTGCTGGTTCTAGTCTAAGCTGCTCTGCTTCTGATCCAGCTTCCTGCCAATGTGCCTGAAAGGCAGCAGATGGTGGCCCTAGTGCTTAGATCCCTGCCACCCACATGAGAAACCCAGATGAAGTTCCAGGCTTCTGGCTTCCACCCGACTCAGCCATGGCTATTGTGGTCATTTGGGGAGTAAACTGGCAGATGGAAGACTCTCTCTCTCTCTCTCTTTCTCTCCTTCTCTCTCTCTTCCCTCCCCAACTTCAAATAAATAAATAAATCTTCAAAGAAAAAGAAATCATTGTAAGTGATTCAGTGAGTGTTGATCCATTTCAGACACTCCTGTAACCACAACAGTGAAGACAGATCACGCCGCCCCGGAAAGTTTCCCCATGCATCTTTTGCAGGCAAATTCCCTTCCTCTCCACTCTCAGGCACCACAGATCTGCTCTCACTAAGGACTAGTTTCGTCTTTTACAGGGTTCCTATTAATGGGATTGTATGGTACGCATTTTTCCTGTCTGGTTTTTCATTTAGCACAATGATTTTGAGATAGACCCATATTGCTAAGTGGAATGGCAATTTCTCCTTTTTCATTGTTCAGTACTATCCCACCACATGGATGTACCACACCTGGTTTATGAAGAACATTGCAATCCAGGTTTTGGGTTCTCATGAATAAGTCTGATGCAGACAGTAAAGTGTGAATCTTCCAGTTTGTCCAGCACCATTTCTTGAAATTATTCTCTGTTCCTCATTTCAATGTGTGCTGAAAATCCATGGACCAAGTATGGGTGCATCTATTTCTGAATGTTTACTTCTAGCCAGTTGTTCTGTATTTCTGACCCTGAACTCCCCAACTGTGTCATGCTCTCCTGACTACTGTGGCAATATGTTCCTCCAACTTTGTTTTACAGACTCAAAACTCTTTTGGTGGTTTTTACATGATTTTCATTTCCATGTGTATTATGGAACCTTTCAATTGCTGCAAAAGTGTCTACTGAGATTTTCATTTAGATGAGATTAAATCCATCTCAACCTTGGGATACTTGACATCCTGACAATATTGAGTCTTCCTGTACAAGACCTTAGCACATTTCTTTATGTAATCAGGTCTTATTTAATTTTTCCATCCTACTTATGATGTCATTCCCACTTTCAATTTATAACTCTGGCCCACATTTTTAAAATATCCTAATTGGATCATGGGCTTTGTGACTGTTATAAATATGCTAAATTGTACTTTGAAAAATACATAGAAGCATCTAGAAACTCAGTGGTTTGATATTCTATTTGTTTGTGCCTTACATCCTGATAAAATCGAGTTTTAGTTCTGGAAAACATGTTGTTCAGGGTCTAAAGATGTCTACAAACAGGATCAAGACATCACTAAATAAAAACAGCTTTTACCTCATCATTGCTAGTTTTTCTGTGTTTTTCCCCCTTATTACACTGACCAGGTCCTCCAGTTCTATTAAGAATGGATATGAATTTTGTCAGATGACTCTGTATATAGTAAGATGACCACATGTGTTTTTCTTTATTTTATTAATGCTATAAAACCTTATATTTGAATGCTGAATCAACATTGTATGTCTGGGATAAACCTCAACTAGTTACATCTAAAATATAACACATTTTATATGTAACTATATATTCACTAAGATATATTTCTTTATCTTCCATGGGATACATCTAATTATCTTCTTTTGGATTCCAAGTCACAGGACCTATATTTACTTTCCAAGTTGTTGCTCTCCCCCATCTAAATTTGCTAAATGTGAATGCGTCTGTGTGTGTGCATATATAAATGGACATTTAAAGTTCCTGGAAAATGCAATGAAAAATGAGTTACTGTATTGCAATTTAAAAAAATGCATAGTTTTCATGACATCCATTTTCCACAAAGTTTTCTTATATTCCAATTATAAAAACATCAAAAATTCTTATGTGCTTGGCTTTTTATTTTGTACCTTCCTCTTCATGATTTTGATTGCTTCTAGAATTTTTCCCTTATTTATCCTATTTGTTATTTACAAATTGTCTCCATATAAAGTTTTAAGTTTTTGTCTAACTCTTGGACTCTGTTGAGCATTAGTTTTGAACACATTTCCTCCTTTCCATTAATGTTGTTGCTGTCTTTCTAATAGCAACCCCTAGATGGATATTTTTGGATTTTCTGTTTTCTGTTACATTTTGTTTCTATATTTTCACCTTTTTTTGGTTTTTAAAAATATTTTATTTATTTCGTTATTTGAAAATCAGAGTGACAGAGTGAGAGCAGTAGGCAGAGAGAGAGAGAGAGAGAGAGAGACAAGGAGGGAGAGAGAATCTTTCTTCCACCAGCTCATTCTCCAAATGATCACAACAGTCAAATATGGGGCAGGTTGAAAAGACACCAGAGCTCCATCTTGGTCTCCCATGTGTGTGGCAGGAACTCAAGCTCGTTGGCCACAGTCCACTGCCTTCCCAGGTGCATTAGCAGGGAGCTGGTTTGACACTAAGACAGGATGCCAGCGTTGCAAGCAGCAGCTTAACCTGCAGTAATGCTCCAGTCCTGACTTAATTTCTAGCTCTCTCCTCTTCCTCAGTGTCCTTAGAAAATATTTGATACCTCGTGGATCTTGTCTGTAGCCATACCACTTCTAATAAATTCTCCCATTAATATTTTCATTTTAACGACTGCATTTTTCAAACAAACCGCCTCCTTTTGCTTACTTTTTGCCCATGTGTTTCTCCTTCAAAGGTACAATATTCTCCCTAAAATAGTTCACTATGCATTCCTAGTCTCTTTGCTTTCGTAACTGCATTGTATGCCAAACTCCCATAGCTGCTCCTTCCTGGCCACGTTTTGTTCCTCCGTGTCTGCTTTCTTGTCTCAGATTTGGAGGCCTTGGCTGAGGCGCAGACCAGAGAGGAGGGTAGGAAAGGATGAGTTCTCCCCGGCCTCAGCTACAGGAAGTGCAAGAAAACGCACACTGAGGACGCCTCTGTGACAGCAGCCCTCCCGAGAGCTACTCCTCTCGCGGGTACCCGGGCGGCAGTTGAGGTCTGGCAGCTGTTGGAGTACGTCCACACCCGCCGTGGATCACATTTCCTTTTCTCTAGCTGCCATTGAAGCCCTGATCAGGTGGCATGTGGTGGGTGTCTTCCCAGGACCCTCTGAGTCCTGTCCCCCTGTGGCATTGGGTCCTGTTATCTTCCTCTTATACACACACAAGGGTCACAACACACACACAGTCTCAGTGGATTTTAATGACTTCTACTTAGTTTGTTGTGTCTCCATCTGTCGCTCCCCGTCTTCGTGGGGGAATGACACAGGACCCTGCGCTGTTCTTTTGTCTACTCGGCCCTCCCCGGGTTTGCTGCTGGTTCTTCCCGGGTTGGCTACTGTCCCTTCCACCTCCGTGGAAGGGCGGTTCCCCCTGGCCACTTTCCCCACTTCCGCAGGGGAGCGGCACACCACCGGCCGGCTCTCTCGGGGGCTGCACAGGTGTTCCCTCAGATGTTCCCCTTAGATGTTCCTGGTGCATGTTCTCTCTCTCCTCCTTTATAGTCCTCTTCCGCCAATCCCAACTCTGCTACCCACACGCCAAGTATGCTGCTCTCCTCCAATCAGGAGCAGGTCCTACAGTTTATTGGTGGAACTGGAGGCAGTTGTGTAGAAGCTGTTTCTCCCTTCTCAGCACCATATTGTGGGAGAGCAGATGCATAGAATAAGTCTTAATTCCAGTAACTTAGTCTAGTCTGGGTTGCTCCCCACAGATGCCCCTTTCTTTTTATTTTTTGGCATTGATACACGCCTGTCTTTGGTGCCCCGCGGCACACACTCTGCTCTGCTTGCTAGAGTTGCCCACAGGTGCTTACAAGCCCTATAAATCAGGCAAACCTAATCCGGGTCCTCTCTTCGCCATGTTATGAGGAGGTTTTTAGGCGCTGATGCGTGCCTGAGTTCAGTGCCCTGCAGCGCATGCTCTACTCTGCTAGAACTGCCTGCAGGTGCTTACAAGCCCTACCAATCAGGCAAACCGAATCCAAGCCTTCTCATTGCCGTCTTGTGGGGAGACTTATTGGTGTTGATAACGTGCCTGTCTTCGGTGACCTGCAGCAGGTAAGCTGCTAGCCGCCAGCAGGTACTTATCGTCTAATCAGGCAGACCGAATCCAAGCTCTCTCATTGCCATGTTGAGGGGAGGCCTTATTTTTCTCTATTTCTCTACCTCCGGGCATTCCTATCTCTCCTATTTTACTTCTATCTGCCAGCATTCCTATTTCTCTCATTTTACTTCTAAACTTCTGTTTCTCTTATCCCTGTGGCTTCCCGGCGCCTGCCCCGAGGCTGCTTCTCGGCGGCTTCCTGGCTCTGAGCCGCTTCAGCCCGCGCTTCTCTCATCTGCGAGGCTTCCCGGCGCCCGCCCTGCGGCGGGCTCCCGGCTCTGCATGGCTCGGCTTCGCGCGCACACTCCGTGGTCTCCACGCCCTTCGTGCCCGCACCACGGCCTCGCGCCAGCCCCGCGTTCCCTATCTATTCACGCCCCATGCTCTCTCTGCACGTGGCGGCTTCCGCGAATCACACAGCGTAGCTCACGTTTCCGCCGCCGGCATTCAGTCCAAGTTCCCCGGACTAACCTGGCGAATTCCAACCTGGCGGCCCACGTTTCTGCCTCTGGTTCCAGATTTTCGCCTTTTGCTCCCCGGGCTGACTTGAAGAATTCCAAGCTGGCTTACGTCTCCGCCTCAGCCAGCACTCGCGGCTTCATCCTCCCTAACATTTTTCTCTACCCGGTATGTTTCCCTAAGTTTTCTTCCAACAATATTCCTCCCTCATTTCTCCTGGCCTCTACCCACAGTCCGTATCCAAGTCTAAGTTTCTTATAGGTTTCACTTTCACTTTCAACCTGCAGTCCGTATCTGAGTCTAAGTTTCTTCTTGCTTTCACTTTAAATCCTAACTTCTTTCCCACAGTCCGTATCCGAGTCTATGCCTAGGCTTTCGATAGCTTCTTCCGGCACCTTTTCTGTCCGGCTTTTCCCTAGGCTCTTTGCTAGTCTCTCTCTCTGGTATTTTCTACTTCTTCCCGTTTCTTCCCTCCTAGGTTTCCTATCCGAGTCACGGCACCATTATGTCGCTCTCTGTCTTCGTGGGGGAACGACACAGGACCCTGCGCTGTTCTTTTGTCTACTCGGCCCTCCCCGGGTTTGCTGCTGGTTCTTCCCGGGTTGGCTACTGTCCCTTCCACCTCCGTGGAAGGGCGGTTTCCCCTGGCCACTTTCCCCACTTCCGCAGGGGAGTGGCACACTGCCGGCCGGCTCTCTCGGGGGCTGCACAGGTGTTCCCTCAGATGTTCCCCTTAGATGTTCCTGGTGCATGTTGTCTCTCTCCTCCTTTATAGTCCTCTTCCGCCAATCCCAACTCTGCTACCCACACGCTGAGTACGCTGCTCTCCTCCAATCAGGAGCAGGTCCTACAGTTTATTGGTGGAACTGGAGGCAGCTGTGTAGAAGCTGTTTCTCCCTTCTCAGCGCCATATTGTGGGAGAGCAGATGCATAGAATAAGTCTTAATTCCAGTAACTTAGTCTAGTCCGGGTTGCTCCCCACATCCGTCTATTAATGCTCTCCCTTTCTGTGGCATCTCCATGAACGGTTTAGGGAGATGAAGTGAGTATCTCTCTCTGTTGGGCTTTTTTGCAAGGCACAAGCAAGCTGCTTCTCAATATGTTCTCACTGATGGCCTACTGTTTAATTCAGATGTGACATTGTGCCCCAAGTTCCAAAGAGTTTAGCTTTACTCAGCTCTTTCTTTGCTGTCTTCTTTCTTCCTATGTTGTATGTGAAACTCCCTTTTCTAGACTGCACTGGGACTTGGAGTCAGAACCTGGATTCAGGACTTGCCGTGTCATCGTCCAGCTGTGTGATCCAAGTGCAGAACTATACTGGCAGGAGAGTCTCTGTGGGTGGTAGGTCTTCCTTTTGTGACATGAGACCAATGTCTGCCTCATTTAATGGCACAACAGGTGTCTGCCATGATACACCATCCTGGTCCCCTTTCAGACAAAGGCATAAAGGCACTAACTTTCCCCATTGGAAGGATTCACAACTCAACATTAACAGGTAGGCATCTGGGACTGACGCCGTGGCACACTAGGTTAATCCTCTGCCTGCGGCACCGGCATCCCATATGGGCACCGGGTTCTAGTCCCGGTTGCTCTTCTTCCAGTCCAGCTCTCTGCTGTGGCCTAGGGGGCAATGGAGGATGGCCCAAGTGCTTGAGCCCCTGCACCTGCATGGGAGACCAGGAGGAAGCACCTGGCTCCTGGCTTCAGATTGGTGCAGTGCACTGGCCGTAGCAGCCATTTTGGGGGTGAACCAATGGAAGGAAGACCTTTCTCTCTGTCTCTCTCTATATATCTCACTGTCTGTAACTCTGTCAGTAAGCATCTGATTACCAATTGCCTTCACCTGGGAGGAGCTCTCTCCTTCAGGACCTTATGGCTACTCCCCAAGAACAGGCTGTGTCCATTGACTGGGTGCTGGGGAATACCAAGGCCTGGCTCCTTGCCTTTTTCAGGACAAATTAGCTGAGGCTGCTGTTGCCAATGTTTTTCATCTGAATGGCTCCTTCATCTAAACTTGCTCTCCTAACTTCCATCATGATGATTTTTTCTGAGTGATGTCCCCAGAAATCTCCTGCCCACAAATATCTCCAGCTCAAAGTTAGTTTTCTATGGAACAAGACACAGGTCAAAATTTTGTAAGAGTCAAAGTGCCAAATCATATAAAATGAGACCACCTCATCAGTACAGAGTCATGGACATTGAGAAAGAGACCTGTAGGAATTGAGTAGAGAAGAGTGACCGTGTGTGGGCGATCACAGTGTAGGACTGTGAAGCATGAGGGTGAACTTGAAAAGGGAGAAGGTCTGGAATTGCAGTGGCAAAACAAACGCATCTTGTATTTTCCTCCAACCAAGCATTTCTAGCTTCTTCCATTAGTTAGTTTTGGTGTCTAGATCCTCTACACCAGAATGGCTGAGAAAATTAAACTCATCTGAACATGTCCTTCACTTTAGAAATGGCAAATCCTATGTAGGATCCTCAAATGTTACCTTTTCACAAAACCTCAGACTTAGGCGGAATGGTAGATGCCATCCTTTAGTGCTATTTAGCCAACAAACCCATGTTTGTCAAGACACTAGCACAGCTTCTCTAAGCTGTTGGGTGTTTACACACACTGTGCCTTGGTACCAGTTCTGTGGGAGGGAATGTCACATGGGAAGCCTAACAGTCTGAGCATCTGGGACTAATGAGCTATCAGCAAACACTTGGCTTGTGCATGACCAATCTGTTTTTGAGCACTGTGAGGCTGACTGTACCAATAAAGATAGGCTGTGATGGGAAACACTGCTGTGATTCAACAGCATGCTGGAACACTTAGGTCAGAGGAGAGGGAGATCACAAAAGGAAAGACCAGACTATAAAGACACAACATTGCATCAGAGTCAGTCAAGGAGGAGGACAAACGTGAAAGAGCTCAGAGATGCTCTGTTCTCTACCCCCTTCATCTATGTTTTCTTTCATCCTTTAAACATTCAGAGATCATTTTCAAGGTATATATGCCACCCTTGTGGGACTTAGAGTTAAGTAACAATTACATCTGCAAAACTGCTTTAAATACGTTTTCAAATCACTTGGTAGGTGATGTTCAGACATAATTTTATGACACTAAACAGACAAGAGACTAAAAGTACTAAAATAGTTATGTATTTATATCAAATACTATTTCCATAATTAAAATAAATTCAATCATCTTGAAAGAGCACATTATAAACAAAATGATGTGCAAGAACCACATCTAAGTGGTTGCAAAGATGGGAGAACTGGGGGCCAGCGCCGCGGCTCACTAGGCTAAACCTCTGCCTTGCAGCGCCAGCACACCGGGTTCTAGTCCTGGTCGGGGCACCGGATTCTGTCCCGGTTGCCCCTCTTCCAGGCCAGCTCTCTGCTGTGGCCAGGGAGTGCAGTGGAGGATGGCCCAAGTCCTTGGGCCCTGCACCCCATGGGAGACCAGGAGAAGCACCTGGCTCCTGCCATCGGATCAGCGCGGTGCACCGGCTGCAGCGCACAGACCGTGGCGGCCATTGGAGGGTGAACCAACGGCAAAAAAGGAAGACCTTTCTCTCTGACTCTCTCTCTCTCACTGTCCACTCTGCCTGTCAAAAATAAATTAAAAAAAGAAAAAAAGAAAGAAAGAAAGATGGGAGAACTGGGGATCAATCCTGGTCCAAGGGAGGATGAGAAGGTAACCAGAGCTGCTAGTGAGGAGTGATGACGAGGAGGAGGGCATGCTGATTGTTTCGGTGTGATTGTGTGCGTTTGTTGAAATGCCCACTGCATCCCACAGATAGGTGGGATGGTTGAGTGTGATTCTAAAATTAAAAGAAAACGTTTGAAGAAATGGAAATGCTAAACAAGCTGATTTGGTCATCACGCCTTGTACATATGTATTGAACTTTTACACTGTATCCATAATCATGACAAGTAATTAACACATGAAATAAAACATTTGCACAAACCAATTGTGACACTGTGATCCACGGACTGAAGAGAAGAACAAACTGTTTTTGTGTCTGAAGAGAAAACACAAAAGAAAGAAAGAAGAAAGACAAGAAAAGACAAAGAAATCAAAGGAGAAGTCTCAAGTCAGTGTGAGAAAGAACTAGCATGGCTGCTCTATTTTCTGGAAACTCATTGTTGAAAAGACAGGACTCTTACATGGCCAAGAAGAAAACAGACAAAAAAGAGAAAATGGAGTCACTGGGATAGGAAAATGTTCTTCCCATGGAAAACACACACACACACACACACATGTGCACACATGCACAGGCAAACACATGCAGGAATTGGCATATGCACACACATGCACAGGCCCATGCACACACAACGAGAAAACATTCATTGGTTCTCTTGCTTTTTTCCTTGATGGGAGAACTCTCTCTTCCATGACTTTATTCCGCAGGCAGTTTTGTCACTCAGGTGCTCTGATTGGGCGATTCCTTCTTCCACTTGGAAAAATGGCAGAAAGCCCTCCTCTTCCTGCCATGAGCCTGTCTCCAGTACCTGACCATTAAGTCACAAAAATCAAGACAAAGATGGCGGAAGAAATTCTCAATCCTTTGCATGTCTTAATAGTTAACTTTGGAAAATCCTAATAACACCAGATCTTTACCACATGCAAAATATTTGTTGATGAGACACAGGGGTTTGGCTAAAGAAGAAAAGTGGGGGACCAAGCGAGATGCCTGTAGGGACAGCTAGGGAAAGAGAAAGAGCAATGGGAGGGCTTGTTCTGAGTACAGCAAGCGAATCCACACAGTGGAAATCCATCAGCATGGTCACTGTCCTAGCAGAACGCAGTGCAGAGTTTGACCAGTCTCCAGCAAGCATTAGAGATCTCTTTGGATGGCAGGAAGTTCTGGCAGCTTGATGATTACTGTCATCTTGCTTTAGCTTTCATTGTTTTCTAGTTTCTGCTAACAATGTCCAGGACCAGAATGTGAAGAAAAAAAGAAAAACAAGGAAATGCATCAGACCGAATGCTGGTGGCTGGCCATGGTCCACAGGTTTGCCTGCCTACTGCCAGCACAGCTCTTGTGCCAGCTGGTGGCACAATTTGTGGGGAAGGATAGAAGGTAACCCATGTGTCAGGGTCCTTCCTGGCCAGATGGAAAGAAAAGGCACAGGAAGAGGAGGTGTCATGCATGGCTGATGTTGCGGTCACTGTTCCATTTGGCATGGAGCTGACATGGATGGATGGGAGGCCTAGAAGGTGAGAGCCCCATGTACATTTCAACCAGTCTCCATGTCCCCGACTGGCCATCTGGACAACAGTCGGGAACAACATGCACTCTGGTGTGTGGAGAGTGACGGCTGGAGGCTTTGCACACTGCTGGTATTCTGATTCTCCTTGCAGCCTCACAAGAGACTATCAGTGTATGCTCGTACTCAACCTTTAGGGAGTTCATGTCCAAATAATTAATGGCAATAGCATTTTTCGCCATATCATTAGCTGGTTTTGAAGAGCAGACTAGTTCCTCAGAGCTGATATAATCTGTTGAATTATAAACTTCTACACAAGAACTATCATGAAGAATTGGACTCGACACCCTGAGGATTTGACGTGATCTGCATTCTCACATCTCCCGTACAGATCTGCATATTGAGACGCCAGATGACAAACATCCATGAGCATTCTTAACTGGTAATTTTCAATGGCTTTAGAAAATGGCTTGTGTTAGGATTGCCGAGTAGTTGACTGAAGAGGGTCTGAACTCATAATTATCTCCCAGCTAGCGCATCCGTGAAAATGGTGAGGCCTCTTCACAGGCTAAATCTTGAAAGTAGACAATTCTGAAGTGCTGTTCTGTGAAGCTGTTCAGTGAGATTACTCCACAGTGCTAACTTCACACCTGTTCCCCCGGCATGCCCACCTGTGATCTTATTTGGAAGAAAACCCTGCGGCTTGCACAAGCAGGAATCAGATCCCTGAACGCCAACCCAGCTGTGCCCTGCAACCCAAACCAGTGAACTAAGAAGGTGGGACTGTGGCCATACTTGCCCATGTATGGGCTCACCTTGCGAGCTTTGACTATAAGGGATGTTTTCCATTGCGTACACGTCTGTATTCTCTCCAAGGAAAACGTGTGAGCACCCCAGGCCGAGTTGATGGGATTTGGGATGTTGTTTGTGCACCACGGGCGTTTCATTCTCCAAGAGGTCAATGACTTCATATCTCTCTGGACTAAGAGGCTGATACGCCACAGAGAAGAAAACAGTCAACTTCTGACCCATGGCCACATGGTCCATTTCATGAGGAGAAGGAAGACTGGTTGTTGAAAACCGGCTTGTGTTTGCGGGTGCCTTCTACACGTGCCAGTTTTACTGAGCCTGGATTCCGTGAAGGCTGGAAGAAAGGAAGCTAACTCCAGTTCCTACAAGTATTAATAAGTTTGTGGCTGACAATAGGTCTGATCTGATTTCATCATCATTTAAAAAAAATCATCTATTATTTTTCACTTTATGTTTCTGTGTGGGAGCAAACTGTTGAAATCCTTACTTAATGTATACTAAGCTGATCTTCTGTATATTAAGATAATCGAAAATGAATCTTGATGTGAATGGAAGGGGAGAGGGAGTGGGAGGGGGGAGGGTTGTGGGTGGGAGGGACGGTATGTGGGGGAAGCCATTGTAATCCATAAATCGTACTTTGGAAATTTATATTCATTAAATAAAAGTTAAAAAAAAATAAGTTTGTGGCAAGGGTCCTTTACAGAAAGCATCACTATAGAGCAAGCATCCATGATTTTTGCCAACTATGAGGCCATAACCACTGCGGGGACACAGACACCTGTGTAACCAGACACCTGCCCAGCCAGAGGAGTGCCCTGTGAGTAGGCCTAGCCATTCTTGGAATAGTGGACTTCAAACCAGGCAGTGTCTGCAGCTCCTTCCCACCCCTCTCACCCACCTTCTCTCTGCTTGGCTCGCACTCCCTTTCCTCTTCCTTCCCACCTTCAAATCTGCTTCAGTTGTCAGTTCAGTCTGCTCTGTCCCTCCCTCAGCCCTTTCTCCCTCACTCTTTTTTCTCTCCTCCTTTCCACACTTCTTTGCTCACAGCTCCACTTCCTCATTTTTCCTGCGCTCCCCCCCCCCCTTAATTTTGCTAATAGCTCTTGTTTCATGATTGCCTGACGTTGCTTTCCCTAGGCCCTGACCTTCACAAGACTGGGGCCACTTTTCCTCTCCACTTATCTGAATTCCCTCTGATCTATTCAAGATGCTTACAAATCCTGACTCTTTTTGAAGCTGTCTCCTGCCTCACTAATAAATTCCATGCAAAGAAAAACTGACAACTAAGAATGGGGACTTGGGAGAAGCAAAACTCTGTGTGACATCTCGCAGTGTCACAGCCCCAGCTCCTCTGCTGATGCCTCCTGTCTTCAACCACCCTCCTCTCTTTCCTGACACCACATAGGGTTTTTAGAATCTGACACATGCTCTAAATAATGCTAATGGAGGTAGGCTTGGGAAGGAGGTAGAAACCATGCCTTGGGTAGGTTCAGAGGTTTTTGTTTATTTGCTTTTTTTTCCCCCTCTTAAATGGCACGTGCTCTGTAAGCTTGCGATTTCTGAGAACATCCATTTCTTCAGGTCATCCTGCTTTTGTTAATCAGCCGCTTCAGCCTTGAGCAGCCCAGTGCACACAGTCACTCAAGGCCAGAGGGTTTCCTGGTCGGTTGCAAGTCCCTTCAGCTTTGTCCATGTTTCTGCTTAATTAAAAGCCTATGAGAAGCGGTGAGATTTACATGGCTTCGTTTTGCTACTTCTTGGGTTGCTAGAATAAAATCTGGACCCGCAGGAGACAGCAAGGAAGAGTTTGTCACATGGTATCGATTACCCTGATCCATTCCAGTCACTGCTGCCTTCCAGCACATTTCTGGGTGCAATTACAGGATTTTCATCAACAAAACCCCATGCATTTAGAGATCCAGTTACCATCTCACTCAAGGGGTACCAGAGAGCACCTCGTAAGCTCTGCTCATAGAAGGCGTGAGAAACGGGAAGGCAAGATATTTCTTTCATTTTTAAAAGCTACCATATGCTAGAGATTGCAACTATTCATATTCATGGGTAGAGTGCATATGTTGTCTAAACATATGTAAGATTGAACATACAACAAATACCATATAGTTTTTTAAAAATTCAGTTTAAAACAGAAGAAATCCCCTCTTCTCCTCAAAGCATTTACAACCAACGTTTGTTTAAAATAGTTTTCAGCAGCTGACATTTGAGGACAATATTTTCTGCATGGAAATATGAGAATTTGTTGATTTTTCAGTTGGGAAAACTATTAGAGACACATATTCAATATTAATAATAATCATAACAATATAGTACATGTAGGTATAACAATTATAGAGTTAGATTGAGAAGAATTATTTACAGTAAGTAGAAATATATTTCAAAGTCAAAGTATTTTATATAGCAACTATATAACACTAAGGTACTAGATAAGCATACAATGATCACAAGGCATAATAAATTCCTCACCATTTTCATGAACTTTTTCAAGCCATAGATTATATATAAATTTGAAATGTAACAGCACAAATAGGTGTGACATATGTATTGCAAGGGTGAGTATTTAACCAGTGGTTAAGCCTGATTAAGATGCCTGTATCATACACAGGCATGTGATATGTGTCTCCAACCCCTCAATCCTGATTCCTGCAACACAGACCCTGGGAGAAGGTATTTGATCCCTGCCATACATGTGGGAGACTTGGATTGAATTCCCAGCTCCCAGCTTCAGCCCCATCCTAGCCCCAACAGCTACAGGCCTTTGGAGAGTGATTCCATAGATAGGAGCTCTCTTTCCAGTCTCCATGTCTACTTGCTCTGTCTTTCTCCCCCTCCCTCCACCTCCCCCTCTCCCCCTCCCTCCCCCTCCCCCTCTCCCCCTCCCTCCCCCTCCCCCTCTCCCCCTCCCTCCCCCTCCCCCTCTCCCCCTCCCTCCCCCTCCCCCTCTCCCCCTCCCTCCCCCTCCCCCTCTCCCCCTCCCTCCCCCTCCCCCTCTCCCCCTCCCTCCCCCTCCCCCTCTCCCCCTCCCTCCCCCTCCCCCTCTCCCCCTCCCCCTCTCCCCTACTCGTTTCTTTCTGCCTCTCAAATATATAAACTTAAATTTTAAAATGGCATTAAAACGTTGCAATGACTCCGTGTTCCATGATGCGCAGTACTGTGTCATCCTAGGCGTCCTCCAGGAGACAAGCACTGTCCCCGGCAAGGCTGCCCAAGGCCACACATGTCTCCGTTTGCTCTGGAGCACACAGGGACTCAAGCTTGCTGTTTTTCAGCGTTACGCACTCCTTGTCCACAGTGGGCATCCTTGAGCAGCACAGCTGTAGCTGAACAATCATTACAAGGGGACAACGAGGCACACATCTAGCAGGCGCAGAGCTGCCCTGGCTTAGTGGATTTTGGGTTAAAGTAAGGTGATGAGGACAACAACATTTCATATCAGTTTCACAGGCATATGGGATGCTGGTTGTAAGAGCCACGGCACTCTGGAAAGCCCAACGTAGAGATCCACATCAGGTATTTATAGCTCATTGTGGTTCCTTCCAATTCAGCCACAACGTAGTCATCAGTGGCCCTTTGAATCCTGAGTGTTGCTTAGTAACTAAAGTGACAATTTTACCTTTGCTAGGTTACCAGGGGAACTGAGCCAGCCAGCGTAACCAAAGTTCAGCTGGGCCAGCAGAGCAGGGGCAGCTTCCTGGGGGGAGGAGGAGGCAGCCTTCCCACAATAAGACTGAGATCACACTGCATGTTGTGACACATGGGCAGATTCTGAAACTCCAGCTCCTTTATCCTGAACTTATTTTACTGCAAAACGTTAATATGAAATATTAATGTAAAATGTTACTGCCAAGACAGCACCCACATCAAAGCGCAGCTGTGTGACCGTGACTACATTTTTCCAAGTTTATTGATGTGCAAGCTTTAGAAGACAGAATCTGCGGCTTTGCCCATGTTCAGCCAGATTCTATTTCTCACTTCCCTCTGGTTGATCAGAGTTGTCATTTGGCGAAACAGAATTATATCCAAATTTATTAAATGTCGTGCCTGTATTAAGACATTCTGAGTATTAACAGGCATTCACTTTTCTATCCTTACATATACATACATACATATATGCTTACTACATATATGGCAAAGTGACTTTGCATCCATTAATAAGTGAAGACCTAATTAGCTTTTACTATGAGCAAAAAATGATCCTCGGCAGTTTATGAAGAAAGGCAGACATTAAATTAAAATCCTGTTTACACAGAGCTTTCCATTTTCCACCTAGTGAGGAAATGAGAAATATACAGGGGGTTAACAGATGAGGAGAGTGGAGATACAAAGTAGCAACAACAAATACCACAGGAATCCAATGCAGGGAGTTGGTTCTGATGAGCATATTTCAGTGAGGGTTTCAGGAGGGGCTTGAGTAGTGGGTTTGAGTCCTCCTGCAGCGATGAGTAGGATTTGCTAGGGTTTTCTGCAGGAGGGACCTTGGTGATCCTTGTTCTCCCAGACTCAGCATGGAGATGGAAGGGAATCTTCAGGCTTGGAATCCAGAGTACTTTCTTTCTTCTTACTTAGTTACAGCTCAAGGAGATGTCAAAAATAATTTCAGTATTAATAAGCCTTGCGTTTTCTTGCCACATGTTCAGAGAAGAATTCTGAATACTGGCTTAAACAGACTAGACAACATAGTAAGTTTTACAGGTTTTATTCAGTGGGAGAAATGTGCAGGAGAGTGAGGGCTTTATTTAGGGGAGAAAGAGAAGTCTGTAAGTTAAGCTGGGTCCATAGCAAGCAGAGAGCAGGCCAGGAGCAAGCCACGTGCACCAGTCATACAGGCAGGAGAGCAGGGAGTGGGTAGGCCTGAAGGCCACCCACCCTCCTGAAGGCACAGGCAACAAAGGGAGGGGCCCACAGTACTCCAGGCCTTTTATTCACTCCCAAAGGGGAGTGGTTACATAGTCTGATTGGCAGATTGGCGTACAGGTTGGATCAGGTAGGGCATGAGGTCACACAGGGGTATGGTGAAGGCATGGTCTTCCAGCTCAAAAATCTAATCAATTTTATCCTATCTGCCTGCCTACATCAATACTACTCCCGTCCCTGACCCCCGCAGACCACGAGAATGTGAGACCACTCCTTAACTGCTACTCCGAAGCCACCCCTTCTGCACAGTCCCCAGTGCCATGTAGAATATCCATCGTTGTACTCATGAAGGTACATGGCTTGCTTTTGATTCAGCATGAGGCTCATTTTTATTCCCACACCAAACATCATGCTTCTCTCATACCAGGTGTGAGATTCACATTTGAATGGGCTTGAACTAAGAAGGTAAAGATTCGTACAGGAGACCTCCCTCAATGTCAGCCTAAGGATCAGTTTCCATATCTTGCATGGCTAAGGTCTATCAAAATGTTGAGGTCGGTGTCACGCCCACACTTACTGGCTTTCTGAGAAGAGTTTCAATTTGTGTCTATTTCTTAGCAAAATGAATAATTATGTTCTTTTCACTCTTAATGCTGTCATCCTTTAGATAGTAAATCATCAAGTAGTTGTGCTAATTTAAAATATCAGCCTGAGATGAAATGTGTGGTAGATTGTGCCTTCTTCTCACACCATGATGCAAAGATAACCAGGTTTAACATTTTGGTTTAATTCTTTTGCTCTAGGGGAAAAGTGGAAATCCAGATTTATCCCTTATGCATAAATTTTATATTATTGTTTGCTATCTATGCTAAATATTTTCTTGATCATTAAAGGTATGGGTGCTTCAGTGGTGGCTGGAGATGGCCAGTTCATGCAGATAAGCAAAAACAACTCTCACTGTCCCCACTCGTTGGACGTATTGCCAGCAAGGAAACTGGGAAGTGCCCTAAATCAGAGCTTGCTCTCTTTTCCCTTTGCTTTTGAGAGTCAGTTATTAAATGCCAGAATGACACTGATATGCTCACAATAGACGATTTAATAAACACTGATTAAGTTCAAAAAAAGAAGTCAAGAATCGCTCATATTCCTAGCACCCCGGGCTATGTCCTGTAGGTGTTTTGATGCTTTCCCTCATCTGTGTGCTAACACACACACACACACACACACCACAAAACATTGCTGTTATATATTAAGGGGAACTGTTTTTAACAGATGGTGCAAAAGGTATCTATGTAAATATGCGTCAGCCTTCCAGATGATCACCTGGGGGCCATCATTGTGATGTAGCTGATTAAGCCTCTGCCTGTAATGCTGGTGTTCCAGCTAATCCTCTTGCAATCCAGCTCCCTGCTAATACGCCTGGGAAGCTAGCAGAGTACTTGGGCCCTTGACCCACTTGGGAGACCAGGGTGAAGATTCTAGATTCATCCTGGCCAAGAACTATCCATTGCAGCCATTTGGGGAGTGAACCAACAGGTGGAATCTCCTCTCTCTCTCTCTCTCTCTCTCTCTCTCTCTCTCGTCTCCCTGCCTCTTCTCCTGTCTCTGTAACTCTGACTTTCAAGTAAATACATAAATCAAAACAAAACAAAACAAAAAAAACAAGAAGGAATCATCTTTTTCTTCCAGGAGTGAGTCCATTGCTCTAAACATGTTTGGATCTCCTATCGTGAGTGGCAGAGGCTGGAGATCAAGTCTCACCTGATTCCTTAAGCCTAAATTAGAATTTCCAGATTTGTATTTAATTTATGTGATACGCTTGAATCTATTTGCTCTTTCCAAATGCAGCCATGGAATGAAGAATGAAGCTATGCAAAACAATGATTTCCAAACCCTGAAGACAAGTTGGAAACAAAAAAGGCTGGTCATTTGTTTGCTGGGGCATTAGGGGCAGGATTTTTGCATTGTGAGCAGAGCCTTGCAAGGTGTTGGATTTGAAATGCTATTAATTTGGACAGAAACATTCTATTTCAAACTTTAAATATCAATCCTATGATTTTGTGGGTTCACCTTCTGTATGAATGTCTTTGTGAATAAACAGATACCCATTTTAAGAGACCATGCTAGCCATAATTTAAATATTTAATGCAATTCAAGCCGTGTTTTACATATTTTAAGTTAGGCTTGATAAAAAAGAAAATGTATTTTTCTAAGTCCTTTTCTCCATAATTCTTAATCCCATGTGCATTTTAAAGGAAATGAGTTCCGTGTGTTTCTTATTCCATGCACTTAACTCGTCAAACAATGTTTTCCTAGGAGCCTTTGATATCCAAGAAGCCCTCAGAGTCTTTTTATGAGACTTTTAAGTCGTTCTCCTCCGAAACAGGAAGTCATGTTTGGCCACGACCGAGAGAACTCACATACCAAACGGTATCCATGTGAAGAGGCTGTGCCACTGGGCCTGGCTGGGCTCTCAACCTGGCAACCCGGGCTCCCCACACCCCCAGATTGGAGGTGAGGTTTTGATCTGCTCGGTGGTCACACATCCAACAGCACGCTCGTGGCCTGGACATTTTAAGAGAAGCTAAGATCGTTTTCAAATGAAAACAAGAGAACCAACCTCACTGTCCCACGGTCCTAGACTTGAGCTTGCAGAATTTGCGTTGAGTTTTTCACGTGTGTTGCATGAAGAGGGATGCCGCTGAGCGTGGCGAGCAGGCCCACATATGGAATCTCACTTACATCTGCCTGCATTTAGCCAGGCTGCATAATTTGCAATTTCTGATTCCTTTTCTTCCCACACACTGCTTTCAATTTTTTTCTGCTGTAATCGTGATCCAACAGCCGATAGGGGCAAATTCTTCAGGGAATTCTTCTTCAGTTCCATAGGGAATTCCCAGAGCTCATTTAACAGAGACATCTGTGCCGAAACAGTAAAAGGCCTTACTGGCTTGTGGTCCCGTAAGAATGCGATAGAATGCTGGGAAAATCTTGCAGGACTGTGTACAAATGCACACAAATGAATGAAAGATAATATCCCTTAAGTCCACACCATGCCGAAACATAAATTAGACTGCTCTTCATGTTAGGTGTCAGAATAAAATACATGCTTGACCTTCTCTCAGAGGGTGGAAAATACATAAACATATGTCCAGTTTAATACCAAATAATAAAATGGGTTTAAAAAAGGGAAGATTTATGCAATTTTATTACCAAAGACGTGTAGCAAAGCAGGAGAAAAAGATACCATAAAAAAACATGAGAGCTCGTGTGAGGCTAGGAAAAAAATCTAGGAGCTTACTCTATCAGACCGATTTTGAAGAATAGAAAGGGATTCTGCTTTTGATGTGTACCCCTGAGGCTCCTACGGTGCCCGGAGGGAGGCTTCAGGCTGTTTTCCCCAACAACTGCCTCCATGCAGTTGGAACAGGCTTCAAGGCCATTAATCAGGGAAACTTGCGTTTGGATATTTTCCAAATGCATTCAGGTCTATTATCTCACTTGACCCTTATAAAAACCTTTAAGTATAGATAAAACAGGTATCCATATTCCTATCTGACAGGCAGAAAACCAGACACAGAGAAGTTAAGAAATTGCCCTCAAGGTAATAAAGCCAATTAAAGGCAAAAGGAAGCTACTGAATGGAGTATCAGCCCTGTGTGTTAGCATTTTGACAATGAACTCTCAGGCTCTGTGAGACAGGAAATCTGGAACTCAGAGAGTCCAGGCACTGGAGCAAATCCACAGGCTGGTGGGGTGTGGCCCACCTGACCCCACATGCTCCAGCTTAAAGTTCCTCAGCCACTGCCCCCATTCCTTGTCAATCTTCACGTTGGTTGGGATGCCTGCGCTGGCTCCACGGAGGTGTTTTTCTTCCCAGGCTTTTCACGGCGGGCTCATGACCAGCCCGTCAAATAGATGATCTACTAGCATCCAATCACGTGCTCTAAGCAGAACCAACATCATGTTCATACTTCAGCTGGGAACCTACTTAAAACTACTCAAGAATATGTCACAACTGAACCGGTTCAGGGAGAACTAAAGTAACAGGCATCCAAAGGTGTACTGGCTCCAGCAGATGTGTGTGCACCCTCGGAAGGCCTGGCCTTGGGTTCCCCTGGCTGCTGCCTCCTGGCTGAGTCTGGTGCACTAGATGGCCCACCTTACGTTGCTCAGCTAATAAACAGGAATTTCGCAAAAAGCAACACTTCTCACCGTTATCAAGCCCGTTGTGAGCTGATTTAACTGAGCAAGGATACAAAGACAGGATTTGAAAACTCAGTTTGTTCTGATTGTACATGAGATGAATGTTATATATTAATGTTATATATTAATGTTAGCCGTTGCAAAACACACCGAACACTGGAGTAAGGGAAAGGGTTTATCGGGGAACACCCAACAGACCGGAGTGAAGGGGCGGCAAAGGGAAAAAGAGAGAGAGAATATAAGAGAGAAACAGAGAGGAGAGGAGCTAGCAAGGAGAGGAGATAGAGCAGAGAAGAGGAGAGAGGAGAGCAGAGAGCAGGAGAGGAGAGCTAAGAGCAGAACCAAGAGAGAAGAGCCAAGAGCTAAGAAAGCAGTGCAGGAACAGGCCCTTTTAAAACTTCACCCGAGGGCGAGCAGGGAAGCAGGAGCAGCGAATCCCATCAGGATGGGGGTGGAGCCTGGCTCAGGTAGCTGGGCCATGCGGCCACCTGGCTAAAACTGCGCCAGTTTCCTAACAGGCACCTTTGTGTATATCATTAACCCAGAATAGGATCAAGCACACTCTCTCCCCGACCCAGGAGGCTCTTTTCCTCGCTGCCTTGCATGGCACAGTGCTGGTTCTCCTTCTGGATTACTGGTGCAGCAGAACCGATGTCCCCAAGTCCATCAGGAAGGAAGCATCTCACCGGGACCATGGCAAGAGTCCAGCACCCACAGCTGTGCTTGCATTCAGTGCACAAGTGTGGGCCTCTAGCAACCACACCAAAGTCCATCCAGTGGTCAGAGAGAGAATATTTTGGGTCATATTGAAGGGAAAAACATCCAGAACCTCAAAAAGCATGGAGTTTGCTGTTGCTGACACTTATGTGAACTTCTAGCTCTGTGCCAGTCCCCTCTGTATGACTTGTCAGTAATCAGCATGTCTGAGATCCAGGTTCTTTGTGAGATGAAAATAATGGCACTGAATTTGTGAGTTTGTGGGTTAGCTGTGATGAAACTGGGTGATGCTTCTAAAACCGCCCCCTTCCTGCTCGGGGCAGGCAGTCAACACGCGTATGAGATCTGAATATGCTGCACCCTCTCTCTGTTGCCTTTCTTCTGGGCGATCACATTAAGTGGCAGAAGCAGCCTCTTTGCCATCTTGAACAGGGCCCAGTGCAGAGACACCAGGAGTCTCAGAATCCTGGCCCCGACAGCCCTTGTGCCCCACAAAGGCTTCCTCCTCACTGCTGCCCAAGATGGACTCACTCACTCCAGCAAAAGGCATTGTGACAGCCAAAAGGATTTTTTAAAAAGAAAGAAGTTAATAAGTAGGAGTTGGAAGAGGAAAAGTGTCTGCCCAGCCCCCAACTGAAGAGTGTAAACCGGAACAAGCAAATGCAGCCCTGACTGTGTGGGTGTTAAACGTGTGGGCCACACGTTCCAGCCATTTCTTTTGTGAGGTCTCCTTGAAACAGCCAGTAAAACCTAGGAACCTGGGCAGCTTCCTCTAGGGGATCCATAAACTGTGGCAGCTGACACTGGTAAAATGGGTTACGTGGAACCTGAGGAATTACGGCTTGATTTGGCTGGTATTTACTGCCTGTGTATGTACAGAAACAGTAAAGCGGGAAGGCGTAGTTTCTGTCCGAGTCACGTGACAGTGCCGTGTGTATGAAGAAGGGCCATTGTTCGTTTACAGCGGGGCAGTCCAGGGACCTTCTTCCTTTGATATTCTATGCGACCACACAGGACCCAGCATGAACAGACGCCCATCAACAGGAACCTGTGCAGTCCTGTGGGCTGCTGCATCCCAGCCCACATGACCCACCAGGCAGAACTTCCAAGTGTGAGCTGGACCAAGTCCTGTTCTCGCTCACTCGCCACTCTCTGTTTCTTAAGCTGATTCATAGTGTTTTCTTTCTTTTTAAAAAAAATATTTATTTTACTCATTTGAAAGAGTTGCAGAGAGGGAGAGTGAGAGACAGGCAGATTTTCCATCTGCTGGTTCACTCCACAAATGACCACAAAGGCCAGTGCTGATCCAGGCCAAAGTCAGGAACTAGAGCTTCAACTGGGTCTCCCATGTGGGTGCAGGGGATCAAGCACTTGGGCCATCTTCCACTGCTTTCCCAGGCCATAGCAGAGAGCTGGATGGAACTGGAGTAGTTTGGTCTCTAAAATACAAGCTATAGCTACAACAAATCCTCCAGAAAAATCTCAGCAGTGCACAATTCTCCACAATAAGTAGATACAAATCAGAAGTCAAACTACAGCAGGAGAGCACAGATAGTTCCTGGCCACGAAGGGTTAAGTCTACATTTTGTGTTCTAACCCTTGGCGGAGTTGCTGAGGTCTCAGATTCCCTGGGAGCACCAGCTAGCTGCCCTACCCTGCTTTGTCTGTAGCCCTTTGAAAGGTGAGAGAGCAGGTTAAAGCAGATGGCCATTGGTTCCTGACTGGGATTTTAACAGCTTTTTATGTTAGGGTTGCTTTAGCAAGCCCTGAGGCTAGGAGTTTTGTGAGCTTTGTTATTCCATCTGGGACTTTTCAAGGAGTCCAATGAAAATGAGAGTGGAGTGAAAACAAACAAATAAGACAAAGTGGGGGAAATCCACTTCAAAATGCCACAGATGGGAGAGGTGGGCTGGGGGGGGGGGTGTCCGAATTCTTCTCTAACATCTCCATTCACCTGCATCTTTCTGGAGCCCCTCTTTCCTTTTTCTTTTGCAAAACACACTCTTGGTCTCTAAAAAAAAAAAAAATCTTTAGCTGCATTTGAGACCAAGGATTTCCATTTTCATGCATGATATTTCCTTAAAAAATTACTAGATGTGAGCTGCCGATTTCTGAGAAGATCCCCTCTTGAATTAAGGCTCACAGAGGTTAAATTTTCCGGGAACATAGAGCCCAGAGTGGCAGAGCTACTGAATTTTAACGGCACAAGTGGAGAAGGAAAGAGCCTTTGAAGTCAGTGTGAATGCTCCCTTTGCCGGGTGGGTGATCTAGGGAAGAGATTTAAATTCATGTGCAATAAACACGGCCTGTGCATCTGCACGCTCTATTGGTGAAGTCTCAGGGTTGGTTTAAGGCTGATACAAAATCGGCTTTTGAAACATTTCAGGGAGCTTCCATCTTCTGAGTTGGAACCCTGGGTTGTCATGGAGATGGGCTGTCATGTGCCTGGGAAAGTAAAAGAAGATGGCCGGACTTCTTGGGCCCGTGCACCCATGCAGGGGACCCAGAAGAAGCTCCTGGCTCCCAGTTTTGGCCTGGCTCAGCCGGCCAAGGCAGCCTTCTGGGGAGTGAACCAGTGGACAGAAGACTTTCTCAGCCTCTGTCTCTCTGTGATTCTGCCTTTTGAAGAGAGAAAGAAAGAAAGAGAGAGAGAGAGAGAGAGAGAGGGAGGGAGGGAGGGAGGGAGGGAGAAAGGGAGGGAAGAAGAAGAAGAAGAAGAGGAAGAGGAAGAGGAAGAGGAAGAGGAAGAGGAAGAGGAAGAAAAAAGCCACCTGACTAGCAGAGATGAGCAAATCTACATCCTAGTCTTACATCCATGGACCTGAAATTGGTCCATCTGAGTTTGGAGATTTTGACCATGGCTAATTGGGATCTTGCCACTTTTTTACTGACTGCTGGTTGGTGAATTTCTGATTTCAAGACATTAGGTCTCCTCAAGTATAAAATGTGCATTGATAAATATTTGTCTCATGGCAGTTCTTAAAGATGAAATAATCATAACACATGAACACATGCTAGGTCAGTACATCCATACAGTAACTACAGATACACATAAACAGCTACTGAAATACATTTCAGAATCCTCCATGCAATCAAGTGAAGATGTATTTCAGCAACAACAGAAAGACTGAGCCAAGGGCTCAGGTCTAATGGAGTCTCATACCTCGGGTCTTTTGCAGCAGGTCCTTGGAAAGTCTTCCGGAACATTCTCCTTGGACTTCCCTACTTGCTCTTTTCCTATGGTTTGAAGAGGATATGACTTCTGAATTCATGCAGACATTAAACACCAAAGTGATAAAGTAAAGGCACCATGAAGGTGAAAACTTACATCATGTGGTTAGGAAATGGATCTAGTGGGAGGTCGTTAGATCATTAGGGGTGTGTCCTTGGAATGTCTAGAAGACTGGGAAGGACAATGGTGTGAGAATTAGGCCTGGTTTCCTTCTCTGCTTTGGGACTCACATGCTTTCTGCCATCCGCCTCCCTCTAGACCAATTAGACCCATTAGACCAATGGGGTTGCTGGATCTTGGACTGTGAATCTCCAAAACTGTCAACCAAAATAAGCCTCTTTCTTTCATAAGTAACCTGTATTGGGTATTTAGTTGTAGTGAGGACAAGCCAACTAATATAATAAACCCTCCAGAAATTGACCAATGTGTTCCCTCTTAGAGCACAGGAAGGCAATCCCCCCAGCACCTGAGCAGTGCTAATGTGGCCCCCTAAACTCAGTGTCATGTGGTCCAGTTTCCCCTCTAGCGTGGCACTCAAAGCAGTGGCTGAGTCTCCTTCGCCGTCTGTGTTCCAGCAGCTGAGAGGCTGACCCAGATCGCTTGCTCAGTAGTTCTGAGATGAGCGGATAGTAAGGCCCCAGCAGTATTAAAAAGCCAAAAAGGATTGTGTTTTGTTTTGCTTTTTTTTTTACTGTTTGATTTTTGTGATTGTATACATTATATGCAAAACAGGGGGAGGTGCTTATTAGGTTTTTTTTTTGGACAAGATCTTAACAAAGCCATGCTGTTACTTTACGTGTGTTGTGCAAACTGTTAATCCCTTACTGATTCTTGTAAGATGCGTTTTTTGTGTGTAGTGGTGCTGAATATGTGTGGGGGTGTTTTCTTAAGGTATATGTTTATTCCTTGACATTTTTATCCAAAATAAGCAATTCAGCTCTAATAAACTAAGGAAAGAAATATTTTACTCCAGTCTTTGTGCATGTTGGAGAATTGTATGTATATCACAGAGTCAGTTTGAGTAAAACATTTTTTTTTCTCCGCTGAAATTCCTGTCTCATATGCAGTGAGGTAAGATGCAGGGAATCTAAGCATGAGATAGCTGACAAGAACGTCTTCCAACAGGAAAAAAGATTCATATGAACTCAGAAATAACAGGTTACAGGAAGAAACAAAATGTGCCCTAATTGGGGCTGGCTGGTGGATGGTGTGGGAAGCAGTCAGTGAAAGACCCATGGGAAGTGTGATGGTTTGGACTTTTAAAGGACAAGATTTGGTCAGATGGACAAGTAAATAGGGAAACGTGGCAGAAAGGATGTCATGTGTGAACATTCAGAAGTGCAGTGTGTTGAGAAACTGTAAATAAGTCAGCTATGTCGGGGCACCGGGCAGCTGGAGATGTGCAGGTGGGTGAGAACATCAGGGGTCTGTGCTTTGCCAAGGGGTTCGAATTTTAATTTCACTGAGAAGATTGGGATAGGAAAATTCTAATTGCAATCATACAATCTGTTCTGTGTTTTAGCACCAGCCCAGCTCCATCAGGGACAGTTTGGTGGAAACAGATGGAAGTGAGGACCAGCCAGAGGAGCACTGGGTATCACAGGTGATGAAAAGTGAAGACCTGAATGGAGAAGCCAGCGTCTCTGGGCCCTAACAGGTTGTTGTCAACAATCTAATTCAGTGGGACCTACACAATTCCATAACCAACATTTCCCCCAACTCTGACGCTGGCATTTAGAGTGTTAACTTGGAAGTCAGCAAACTCTGCAATGAACCCCTAATGTAAACAATATAAGTATCTCAATTTTGGCTTGGGAATGCAACATATTCTACAATGGTCTAATCATGGAGTTAGGACAATATTGTGATTTCCTATAGGTAAAATTTATTTCTAGTTTGGTTAAATTTTTATTACATTTTAGAAAATTGTATGTAGATGGTTCTGAGGGAAAGATCTATACCCATATTTTATTTATTCTACAATACATTACACATTTTTAAAGATTTATTTTAAGGTTAGTACTGTGTCATAACTGTTACAACTGATGCCTGTAATATCAAAATCCAATACGGGTGCTGGTTTTGAGTGCTGACTGCTCTACTTCCAATCCAGCTCCCTGCTAATAATGGTCTGGGAAATAAGTGGAGGATAGCCCAAGTACTTGGGCCCCTGCACCTCTGTGAAAGACCCAGAAGAAATTATTGGCTCCTGGCTTCGATCTGGCCTGGCTGTCTGTTGTGGTCATTTAGAAAGTCAACCAGTGATGGAAGATCTTTCTATCTCTCTGTGTCTCTCTCTCTGTCTCTCCCTCTCTCTGTAACTCTGCCTTTCAAATTTAGACCATCTTCTACTGCCTTCCCAGGGGACGAACTGCTTGTGTCATGAAACCCAGGTTGCTCAGGAATAAAACTCCTTCAGTTGCAATCAAAATATCTTAAGTGAAGGCATTGCTAAGAGTTGGGTGTTTACAGTGAATTTTGTACAAATGAATAAAAGGATAGTTGGTTTTAGGGTCCTGACACAAAGACAAAATTACATCATAAAGTTGCTGGACTGCTTTCTGCTACAAACAACAGAAACTTCAAGTCAAACTAGCATGAATGATCAGGAAGTTTGCTTTTTACCCTGAGGGTAGCAAAGAGTAGACAGAGCAGATTCCAGAGTTCTTCAGTCAGAGTTCAACAGTGTCCTAAGGCTTAAGACTCCTCCGTCCAAATCTGGGCACCCACAGCTGCCGTTTAACACTAGTCTGCTTTCTCTTGTGTATGTCTGCTGTCATCCAGACCCCGCTCAGCAATACCCTTTCTTGTCCACATGCAAAGGGACAGGAAAGAACTGAGATTGAGTTTCTTTGCTCATCACATTGGGCGATTTAGCCAATTACCCTCCATACAGGAACCAGAGTTAGTTACAAGAGGAATGCACAGATCAGCTTCCATATCTCAACACTGATTTCTAGTATTGAGTGTGAAGTCGGCCTTGGGGGAAGAAACCACAGGCTGGGGGGATGGTGAATATCAAATGCTGGAACAAAAGAGCTATTTTGTCTAGAAGGAAGAACCACAAAGAAGCTGAGTAGTTGTCACCGAAGAAACTCATCGCAGCATAGTCTCATGGGCTACATTTGAGAAGACCAGGAGGATAAGGGCCATTCTAGAAGGAAAGGAGTCTAACTCAGCAGATGGGGGCCCCTCTCTCTTCCCTACTCTGGCACTGGAGAGGGGACTCTGCACCCTTAGAGCCCACTTCCTCACACTAACAGCTGTGCACTTGGGTAGAACCGAGACACACATGTCTCACTTCACAGAGTAGATCTGTTATCTTAAAAAGATGGATGCAAAGATTCATTTTCTCAAAATTACGGATGTAAAGACTCCTGTAAATATTAGTTTAGATAAACACCTAGAATAGGGCCAAAATAGGAAGAGAAATAAGATTCCTTACAGATTTAAAAATTTCTCTGTGTGTGTTGCATTTGGTAAAAAAAAAAAGACACGCAGAGAAAAAACCACAGTGGAGGCACATACAAATAGTCATGACTTCGTAATTCACTGGCCTGTCTTGCTCTGTCACCCAACACCTGTCATTCATTTCTGTCTGCATCAAATCAGTCACTGAGTATCAAACAACAGCATTTAGAGTATCCAACACTGTGCAAGCCATGCAGATGTTCTACAAGCGTAGAACTGGCTCGGATAAGCCATAGGAAAACCTCACTTTCAGAATGTATGGCTAAGAACATGCACCTTCCAGAAAAGAAATTATCCATAATTTTGGGCTCTGGAAAAAATTAAGGGGCACTCCCCTCACTGCATCAGACCTATTGAAAGTCTTCTTGTTTGCAGTAACACAGCTTTTACAGCAACACACTCCAAGGGCAGACTGTGGATTTACTCCCTGTTAAATGAGCACTGATCCATGTGCACATAGGACCTGTGCTGCTCCTCCTCCCCAAACACGGAGGAGAATCCATCATACCGATTGCCTCAAATCAGCCGGCCTCCAGGGTCAGATGACAGAGAGACATGCACACGTAGTGCCCCTCTGCAAGGTCAGGACATCACCATTTCCCAAGGGAAGTGCTGTTGTGATCCTACCTTGCCTTCCTGGAGCAGGGACTGTGGGCAGTGGCCACTTGGGTCTTTCTCTCATCTCCCAACTGAATGTCGCTCTGTTTTCTTGCCTCATCCCATGTGTTAAGGCAAACAAACTCCTGGTTCAAGCATTATTGGGAAACACAAGGCAGTAAAAGCAGAGTGTTAATCCCAGTCTGCAGTTCCTGGGAGTGGGGTCCTGAGGGGCTGTATGCACAGACTCCCAGAAGCCTCCAGGGCAGTCCTCTTGGCTCTCTCCTAAACACAGTTTCAGCTCCAGCTCACCCCCTCGCTGTCTCGGTGCTGCTACCAATGGGCTGAGCCCCTCCACATCTGTTTCCTCCTCCCTCCTCTGGAGGTAGAAACATGTCACCTCAAGGTGAATTTTAGGATTAAACAAGAGAGTGTCATCAACACCAATGTCACCCCTGCCCTAACACTCATCCTTAATGCACGTTCTGTGTTCCTCTAAACCAGGGGAAAGATCACTACAGGCTGACCACGTCAGGCAGCAGCAAGTCAGCAGGACAGGATGTTTGACGATTCCCACCTTTTAGAATCTGTTTGGTATCTCTCTATGTAATATACAGACAACATGGAAATCCTCCCTCTCAATCAATTCTTTCATTCATTGCTGACCTTTATGGAGTTGTATTTTCTCTTCTACACTCAGGATGCCTTTGGCTGTCCTTGTCAACTCTAGTGTCTACCCATAAGTGCAGTTATTTCAAAAGAGAGACCTTCAGACATACAACATCTCTTTGAGCACCAACTGATGACATTTCTTGGAAACAAAGGTTGTACTGACACATAACAGCCTCTGTAGATATTGGTGTCCTGTTTGGAAAAGGCAGCCCTTGTTTTCTTCCCCTGACTTGCTCTGGAGCTCTGGAGAATCCTAAGGAGTTGATGAAGTCCCCTCAAAGACAGTCTGTCCACCAAGGGGACAGCCATGGAGGCCAACATGACAGGTGCCGGGGTTCCCACTCCAGCGGGTCAGTTGTCTCAGGTACTGCACACTCACTATACCAATTAGAGCTGTATGTCACAAAGTGCCACCAGCTATGCCACTGAAGCAACAAGGACTCGCCGTCTCACTGTTTTGGATGCTGAGAGACCTAGGTCACGTGGTCCTCAGAGTTGGTTCTCCTTGAGGGCCACGACGGAAGCCGGCACTCTCCTTGGCTTGTGGAAAACCGCTTTCTCCCAGTGTCTTCACAATGTCATCCCTCTTTGTGTCTCTGCCTCCCAAGTCCTCCTCTTAAAGGGACACCTGTTGAGTGTTCTGCATTAGAGTCCACCTTAATGACCTCCTGTGACTTGAGCATGTGCAAACACCCATCTCCAAACAAGGTCACCTTCTGCATTTCAGAGGATTAGGAATTCAGCATGTCAGTTTGAGGAGTCAGGACTCAATCCATAAAAACAAGTCACAGCAGAGTTGTCACAACTGACAGGAGCCAGCATTTGCTTCAGGGTTGCAGGAGCTGTGTCCTGGATCAAAAGGGGGTGAGTAGGAGAGAGGGAATTCGGAGCCTTGAGGAAATGTGAGAATCTAACACGTGGTGGGAAGGAAGAGCAAACGCTGGCAGAGCTGAGAGGTAAAATTCTAACCGACCACAGGAGGTCTGTGAGACGCAGGACGGGGGAGGGCTCATGCCTCTGCACCTGGGCAGAGTCTAGGAGACCACGAGGCCTCAGCAGACGGACAGTTTCCCACATGATCTCAGCCAGTGCATCACAACATGGGGCCACTACGACTGTGCCTGGGTTCCAGAGAATCAGCTTTATCCTTTGCCCTCGGTTTCTTCCACAGTAAAAGGAAACAGTTCGTTCCTAAAGACTTTCAACTCAAAATTGCCTCGATGACAACATTCCCTGTGCCCATGTAGAAGAGTAAATTTATATGTCATTTTAAAAACATGTTTATATTACTTTTTTTGACAGGCAGAGTGGACAGTGAGAGAGAGAGACAGAGAGAAAGGTCTTCCTTTTGCTGTTGGTTCACCCTCCAATGGCTGCCGTGGCCAGCGCGCTGCGGCAGGCACACTGTGCTGATCCGATGGCAGGAGCCAGGTGCTTCTCCTGGTCTCCCATGGGGTGCAGGGCCCAAGGACTTGGGCCATCCTCCACTGCACTCCCGGGCCATAGCAGAGAGCTGGCCTGGAAGAGGAGCAACCGGGACAGAATCCGGCGCCCTGACCAGGACTAGAACCCGGTGTGCCAGCGCCGCAAGGATTAGCCTAGTGAGCCACGGCGCCGGCCTGGTTTCTATTACATTTAAAAAAACTATCTCTGAGTGAAGAACAGACTTCTGTACATGAGTTCTTTCTGACATTAGAGAATCAGAACCACTTTCCCTTTTGAGGAAAGTGCTCAGCTGTAGATGTGAAGATGATGATAAGACTCAGAGAATGACTGGTAAAGCGCAGGTTGGAGATGGAACAGCCAAAACTGAGACAAAAGGAGAAAAGGGAGAGAGAAAGAGCAAGAAAGGAAGTACAGGGACAATGCCTGGGATAGAAAAATCCTTTCCACGAGGGGTCAGAAAATCAGGAGGTATTATGCAGAACAGGAGCCTCACAGCGCCCTGGCCACACACACAACCCCACACCTGCTTCCAATGCAGGACCTGAGAGAGAACAGAACTCTGGGAAGGGTGGCTCTCGCTGTCTCCTTGCTGTGCACACCCAGTTTTCAGAGTCCCAGCAAGAATCCATGCTCACCTCCTGTGAGGCCCATTTGCTGGCGTAGGTAACAGATACTGGAGCTGTAACAACTCCGTGGGCAGCAGCACAAGGCAGGAGTTTATCAAGTAATTATTAATAAAGAATAAATATGAATCAATTGATTTCTGGGGTTTTCATTTTTCAGCATCTTGGTCTACTTGTTTATCTAAATTAAATGAAGTGAGACATAAAATTGACTAAGGGTCATGTGTGACTAGATTGGATGGAAGTCAGTTTCTTTTATTTGAAAAGCACAGTACATGGAATATTCTATTCTTCTGGTTTCCCGTGCACAAAGCTCCATCAAGTCATCAGTCCATGCTACTAGGAGGCCCCCGTCAGAGATGAGCTTCCAGGGCTGGGGTCATGTCCATCCCACCCAGCTCCACAGGAACCTCACGTGGCCCAGGTGTGCCCCAGGCACAGAACACCTGTCTCCAGACCGTCCGCAGAATGCAGACCTGTAGAATGCAAATCACTCATGTATCTTACAAAGAATTTTTAAATATATTGCAGTGTCCTGCCAAAAAAAAATTTACAGACTATTCCTATCTAGAAGCTATAAAAAAGAGATCGTTTAGCCCAATAAGTGGAATATCCCCTCCAAGCGTGGCCCAGGGACAGACACATACTTTTTGGTGGATGGAGATACTGGAGAGAGCAGAACCTATGTGATGGTGCTGGGGCTTAGGATTCCCATCTCTGCGACCATGAAGAATTCCAAAGTTTGACCTCTCAGAACCCAAGCCAGCAACCCAGACTAAGCCTTATTTTCTGCAGCTGTTAATGGTATCAAAGGAGCAGAATAGCTTCACAACAAAGGATCTGTGGGATGAAGTAAACTAATTCCATCTGAACCTCTTTGATGATTCTCGCGTACTCTGCTCTCCCGGCAACATACATACCTGAGAAGAGTGAGCATCAGAGTCTCCATCAGCCGTCTCATTCGCATCCTGTGTTTTAAGGATGAAGAGGTGGGAAGACATCCAGCCCACCAAGATGCCCTCACTGACTCTTTAAATTAGTCTTGGGTTACCATAACAAAATAAAAGAGGCAGACCAACATTATCAAGAAAAGGGGTTTGGGGCTGGTGCTGCGGCGTAGCAGGCTGAGCCTCCACCTGAGGCGCCGGCATTCCATGTGGGCACCAGTTCATGTCCCTGCTGCTCCTCTTCCTAGGCAGCTCTCAGCTTATGGCCTGGGGAAGCAGTGCAAGACGCTCCAGCGCTCAGACCCTTGCACCTGAGTAGGGGACCTGGATGAAGCTCCTGGCTCCTGGCCTCGGACTGGCTCAGCTCTGTCCATTGCGACCTTTGAGGGAGTGAACCAGCAGAGGGAAGGCCTTTCTCTCCATCTCTCCCTGTAACTCTTACCTATCAAATAAAAAAGCATTGTATATTTAAAAAAGGGGGTGTGTATTTTGTCTTAGGCCTGGAAGTGTAAGGTCAGGTGACTTCATCTGGTGATGGTGTTCTTGATGGCAGAATCCAAGGAGTACAGAGAAATCTTTGCCTATGCCAAAGTCTTGCATTTCCCATGTTCTCCTCTGGTAATTTGATGGTATCATGTGATGGATTTAGATCCTTGACCCATTCTTAGTTGGTTTTAGGTGTAAGCTGTAAGGTAGAGATACTTCTGCATGCAGAGATCCAATTATCCCAGCAGACATTTGTTGAAGAGATTGTACTTTCCGCAAGGATTGATTTTTAGCTACTTTGTCAAAGGTTAGTTGATTGGTGATGCATAGATGGATTTCTGTGGATTCTATTCTGTTCTATTGGTCTGCATGTCTATTTTTGTGTGCATGTCTGTTTTTACTGTAACTGCCTTGTAGTATGTCTGGGAATCTGATATTGTAGTGTCCACAATAAGATTGCTTTAGTTACTCAGTGGCTCTTGTGTTTCCATATGAATTTTAGCATTTTTCTAGATCTGAGAAGATTTTCGTTGGTATTTGTATTGGAATCACATGATTATGTAAATTGCTTTTGGTATAATGGACATTTTGATGACAATAATTCTTCCAACCCATGAACATGGAAGATTTTTCCATTTTTTCTGTCTTCTATTTCTTTCTTTAACATTTTATACTTTTCAATGTAGAGATCTTTCACCTCCTTGATTAGATTTATTCAAAAGGTATTTAGGTTTTATTGTAGCTATTGTGAAGGGAACTGGCCTTATAAGTTCTTTCTCAGCCATGGCATTGTCTGTGTATAAAAATGCTATTGATTTTTTGTGTGTTGATTTTACATCTTGTAACTTTACCAAACTCCCTTATGAGTTCCAATAGTCTCTTAGTGGAGTCTTTTGGAAACCCTATATTTTGAATTATGTCATCAGCAACAGGGATAATTTGACTTCCCCATTTCTAATTTGTATCCCTCTTGGTCTGAGTGAAAGATCTTTCTAATCCGTTGGTGGATTTGACTAGTATCTGTTGAGGATTTTTGCATCTATGTTCATCAGGGATAATGGTCTATAGTTCTCTTTCTTTGTTTCTGTTTTTGGAATTAAGTTGATGGTGGCCTTGTAGAAGGATCTTGGGAGGATTCTCTTCCCTTCAATTGTTTTGAATAGTTTGAGAATAATTGAAATTACTTCTTCATTAAAACTCTAGTAGAATTCAGCAGTGAAGCCACATGGTCCTTGGCTATTTTGTTGTTGTTGTTGTTGGGAGGGTCTTTATTACAGATTCAATTTCCATCCTTGTTATTAGTTTGTTTAGATTTTCTATGTTTTCATGAGTAATTTTAGTAGATTATATGTGTTCAGGAACCTATGCATTTCTTCTAGGCTTTCCAATTTGCTAGCAGATAGCTGTTGATTCTTTTTATTTCTGTGGTATCAGTTGTTATATCTCTTTTTTCATCTCTGATTTTATTGATTTGAGTTTTTCCCTCTTCTTTGGGTTAGTTGGGGCAATGGTATATGCATCTTGCTTATATCTTCAAAAAACAGCTCATTTTGCTGTCCTGTTGTATTTTGTTGTATTTTTTGTTTGTTTATTTCAATTTTACATCTATGTTCATCAGGGATATGTTTTTCCTTCTACTGATTTTGAGTTTTATTTCTTTTGTACATCCAAGTCCTTGAGATGCCTTGATAGCTCATTTATTTGATGCTCTTCCAATTTCTTGATATAGGCAATAATTGTTATAAACTTCCCTCTTCACACAACTTTTGCTGTATTCTATAAGTTTTGACATGGTGTATTGTCATCTTCCTTCATTTTCAGAAATTTTTTTATTTCCCTTTGGATTTTTTCTATGACCCATATTCATTCAGGATCATGTTGTTCAGTCTCCATGTGTTTGCATATTTTCTAGAGATTGTTAATTTTCAGCTTCATTTCAAATTTAAATGTGAACTATGCTAGGCAGATTGTAGCCCAATGAGTGTAATGCTCTGACTGGCTGGACACAGAGCCAGGGTGAAGTCAGAGGCAATAGTGACCGCAGTTAAGGGTTTAACATTAAGTGGTGAGCTTACCCCAGAGAGACACATTCAACAGTGATTCCCATGGTAAAATCAATGTTGCTGCTATCTCAGGCATCCTTGGAAGTCTTCTAGGTAGGTCTCCAATCTACCCTTGACTCAAATACTTTTTAAATTAAGCTAACCTTTGGTATATTTTATATTACATCTATGTGTTGTGCCCATTCCTGACTATATAGCATTGGAGCTACTCCACAGACTTACATTTGCAGCAATAGTGATGAGTACATTGCCTGGCATTGATGGCCACTCTGGAACCCCACAAATTCCACCTGTGATCATTTCTCAGGGCCAGTCCCCCTGACCTTAGCTGTGAATGCTACTTGCTTTTGTAGTTGCTTGAACTTCTGCCTCTCTCTTTCCTGGACCAACTGTTTATCTGCTTTACCACATTAGACTAGAAGATTGAAGACAAATTTCCAACTGGAAAGTGAGACCACGGATTTACTTTGAATTCATTATATTTTGTACTTGGAACACAGTGCTTTAATGCTCAATCTTCAGTTTCTCTTGAGCCTTACTAACTACTTCTGCTATATTTCAGTTTATGCCTTGTAGAACCTGGACATAAACCAAAATATGGCAAAAGTAGTTACTTCCTGACCTATGTGACTGCACTCAGACTGTGAGACTTGCCTTATGGCTCGCATAGTGTTTTTACGCACCTGACCACAAACCTGTGCAATAGCTGTGACCATGTTCTTCCTCTCCAGCAATGTGGTCACTTCACCAGACCATGAGACATCTCTGTGGACCGTAAGCAATGCTTTCTAGACCAAGCGCTGGAGAGAAGATATTCCCTCTGGGAAGCACCCTTTCTCTATATCCTTGTTCTCTTTCACATCCCAAACTCTCCTCCTTGAATCCAAATTGAAGACAATTTGAGGACAAAACTTCTCATCCAGAGTGGAAAATGTACCCCAAAAAACAATGTCACTCAACCATTAACTTTATAAACGTTTCTAAATGCTTTCCTTGGTTTTGTCTGTAACTTTCCAACTTTCTACTTAACCTTCCTAAAACAAGTGTCTTTGACCTGACCCTAGCATACCTTCCCTTGATTGTTCACTACAATAAGCACTGGTGGCCTCGCAGCGTGGGACACAGAGTGTTGTTTGTGATCATGGCGTGGCATGTAACTGCATGGCAAACATTGAGATCACACCCATGCCTGCCTCCAGCCGGTGGAGCCTACTGTTTTCCCTTATAATGATAACTGTGAAATCATCCTTGAAAATTAAGACTAGAATGTGCAAGTATTACATGAAGTAATTGGTTTTCTCTTTTTTTCTTTTATTATTTCTGTAGCAATATTCTAGGAAACCAGGCACAATGTCACACACAACTTTCACATTCCCAAACAAAGGAACAATTCAGTATCAGCCCAACTCCCTTTTCTGGCCTCAAACTCCAGTTATGCACCATATTAACTGCAAACAGCAGGGTCTTAATCATTCCTAGTTGCCAAATAGTCTTGCAAATTACATATTGCGCTGGCTCTGGGTACTGCTAGAGGAAATAAATGCCTATGTTTATGTGGAAAATATGACTATATAACATAATTGGGAGTATTTAAATTTTTTTCATGAATATATAATTTCAACAATGAGTATGATGGGTATTGCTTGAGAATTCTTCAGAAAAATGAAAAACAGATTTACCAGAATCCTTAGAAACTGATCAGTGATTAGCGGTAGTCACTTTTATTAACACGAAAATAGGGCAAAATAATCAAGGTATTCATTTGTTTTCACTCATTTAGTACCCATATGCTATTTCCATTAGAGCAGCCTAAAGTTACTTAATGTTCAATTCCTCATTGTGGGGAAAGTCACTCCGGCAGGCAGGCATAGCCCAGTGGTAAGGCATATGGGGGACTCGCTCTTTTTCTCTGAGCAGATGGAGACGAAGCATGTCATAGAAATAATGTGTTTTGTCTCTAGAGGGAGAAGGCTGGCTGCTTTGTTCTCAGATGACATCCTTTGCCAAGCCTTCTGCTTAGGTTCGAATCGGTGCATTTTGGGTTTCCATTAACTTTGCTTCTTTGGAAAAGAATTTGCACAATAGAATTCCAGAAACACAAAAACATTTGCTTTACAAAGTTCCAAAAGGCTGAAGTGCATCAGTGAACTCCGAATTCTTCCAGAGTGCGGTCCTTTCACACTGTCTGGCCCATTTAGCCTCACAAATTCCAGGGAAGAGCATGGGGCAGACAGCATTCGGTCCTCAGAAAGACGGAGACACAGGATGCAGGGAAGCCGACCCTGCTCATGGCCACAGAGAAGGTCCTCAATATTAACAGCTCTCGGGACTCTGCCTACAGGTGATCTGATGCGCTGCAGAGTTAAGTGCAGGTGAGAAGGATCAGCACCCTGAGCGCAGCACGTCCTTTGAAGTAGTATGAGTACGTGCAGACAATTGTGTGTGATTTCCGGGTACCCTCTCCTTGGAGATGGTGTGCCTGTTCTCAGTGCTCATGTTCCGGGTTATGTCAGATATAGAAGCACTAGGGTTTGCATTCTCAGTGGCCTAATGTCATGCTTCTGAGGTCAATTTCAGTTACCAACAGACTCACAAGGATGTCCAGCCTAATTCAAAGTAGCTCCCTTGGGCACACAGCTGTGTTTGTTTCCTGGGGCTGCTGTCTCAACATGATGTGGCTCCAACGACAAGACTGTGTCCCTTCCCAGATCTGCCCAGCACAAGTCTGAGATCAAGGCGTTGGCAGGGTTGGGTTTCTGGGGGGCTAAGGGGACTCTGTGCCACACCATTCCGCTTGGCTTGTCGGTGGGGTCCTCTCCCTGTGTTATCCTCCTTCCACCCGCCCACCTCTAAATCCTTCCACCTTTTATCCAGAAAGCAGCGGCCTCCTCTGATGACTTCAGCTTGATTAGCTCTATAAAGATCCCCTCTACAAGTAGGGCCACACTCTGAGGTGCTGGGAGCCAGGTGTCCCATTTATCTCTTTTGGGCATTATGAATAACCATGATGATCTCTGATTCTAAAATTTTAAATGATGATGTGACACTTTCTGTGTTTCTTTAACACCAACAGTGAGAAGGATCACAGGTGGATGCCTCTGTTTTGGGCTAATCAGTGTTGAGTGCCTGCCTGGCAGCCTCTGGCTGCTTCTGTCCACATCAACATTCTGTGGGGTGCTGGAGTTGGCAACACATGCCATGCTCTCTGCTTCTCTGGGAGGGAGACCCCAGGAGCTGCACTCCCAGGTAAGGTGATGGGCAGAGTAAAAGCATGCTTGATTAGGCAAGGGGTATTCTGGGGGTCCCGGGAAAGACCATCACACCTCTGCTTCTGACTTGACAGAAGTTTCCAGAGAAGCCATTGACTCGGGGGAAAGTTGAGATTCAGGGCCCAGGGTGGCACCAGGTCAGCCAAGTTGCTGCCTGGGCTGAGTTTGCACACAAACCTTCCCTTTATGGGATGCAGAGTTCTTGTCTGTGCAGTGAGTTCTGATGGTAACCACAGGAAGGAACCTGCAAAACACCTGGGCAAGAATGCACATTGGACAAGAACTAGATCCTAGCCCCGTGCCTCAGGATGTGGAGCACTAACAGCCCAGTAGCTGAGTTACCTTCGAAAAGCATTGAAATCATCTAGCATGTTCTGTCCTACTAAATTAAGGAAGCTTCGTCTCAAAGAGATAATGCATAATAGCTCTCATGGCAAATGGAGCTAGGAGTTAGACCCTGAGCTATGAGGCCCGTGGCCTTTCAAAACAGGGAACCTCAACTAGGACTTGGCATTTTGTCTTGCAACATTCTTTTGTTGTTTTCCCTGACATCAAGATTTTCTAGTGATTGATCAAGTCTTTGTGGGATGCAAATTTGAGACACTGCTTCCTATTAAAGGAGATTATTCAGGTAAATTATACTGCTAGTCATTGGAGGATTCAAAAACCCACAAATGCAATATATGCACATGTGACCAGCTTTCAGTACAGTGAGCTGGCTCCCAGCTGCAAACCATCAGAACCTTGTGTGCAAACCCTATGAAGATGCTGCTCCGGATCCTGGACAATGTTTCTGTCCTGGGGACTTAGGACAAGACAATGAGCGCAGGAGTTGACATCAAGCAGGAGAGACCTTGCAGAGCAATGTTGCTACCAGAGTTGGGGCAAATGGAGCCACCTTCCAGCACTGGAAACAATCGCACGATTTCCGAGCCTGGTGCGTCACCGGAGGTTCTATTTCTGCCCTCCGGCCATGTGCACTCGTTTGTTCTTCCTCCGGCTCCCCTGGCTGTACCTATCCCCTCCGCCTCAGCCCACAGCACTCGTGTGATGGAGAGCTTCACACCGGAGTGGACAAAAGGACTCCTTCGACTGAGGCGTGCACACAGCTCTACTCAATGACAGTTCCTGCTCAACACAGTCAACAAGGCAGCGAGGCAGCTGCTCTTCCAGTTTTGTAACCAAGACAGAGCCTGGGTCAGTTCTACCAGGCAGGCACAGCACGGGCCTTCCCCTCATCACCTGTCTTACCCTAATCCTCCAAACAACCATGGGAGAACACTTTGTTATTGTCTCAGAAATGAAATATGCTTGGACTTGATATTGAATGACATGAAACCTCGAAAAAAAAATCCCACAAATTGTGAACTTGCCTCATGAGGGGCAAAGATGGAAAGCTTAATGGTAAGAAAATGAGAGCATCTATGTATAGAGGGGTGAGGCATTTACTGCTGGATTGAAGGCTTGCAACTTGGGCCGCGTGTTAGAGAAGAATGTGGAGAGATGATGCCTCACTGATCTTTGAAATACTTGGGACTTGGGGTTCATGCATGCCCCAGAATGCGTAAAGTGCACCTGTGAGGGTGTGGGCGACACCAAAGCCTGAACAAAATCTCTGCTGTTTGAGAGGATGAGGATCCAGCCAGGAGGGGGAGGGCCGCATCTCAGCTCTGAGTGCCCTGTGCCTGCCACATGCGTATAAAAGGGACAGATGGAGAATGAGGCCATTAGGAGCCTCCTCATTATTCCTTGTCAGTGCTGACTTCCATTACGAAAATTAATATATTGACTATTTCTCCTGAGAGGAATCCCAAGAAAATGATCCATGCAGGGGAAGGAACCCGAATGTGTAATATTTATGATATCTCCGTGGCGGTTTTAGCAGATTCTGTGCCGGGAATGCTGGAGTCTCAGGAAAGCTGACAAACCCAGGGAGTGCAGTCACACAGCCCTGATGTGCAGGTGCAAAAGCCGGCGGCCCATCAGAACACTCCCTGCCGGGCAGGGCGCTGCCATGGGCCCACCAGAGAGTCCTTCATGGCTGCTGAACTGCCACCCAAGCCTCATTCATCATTTTAATAAACTTTCCGAGGAGGCAGAGATTTCCCTAGGTCCTCTTTATTTTTGGCGTGGGAGCGTAATAGGTAATCAAGTGTGGATCAGTGCAAGGCCCCTGTTAATCCCTCTTAATACCCATGAGAATATTTTATTTTTATTAATAATTACACTAAGACCACTGGACATTTTTTTCCCTTAATGATGTGGTGTTTTTTGTTTTTTTTTTTTTTTTTTGGTTGGGGAAACTAACCCCCTCCCCCCAAAAAAGCTTACATTTGAAGTTCACAACTAATAAATAAAGCCTAACATGAAGTTAAAGACACCCTCACAGAAACATCCGGAAATCTGCAATTGTACAAGGCAGGGGAGGAGGAAGGGACGGAGTCCTCAGTGAGCACCTGCAGGGGGTCAGATGCTGCACACTCGGGACTTTATTCTGTGCCACTGGGCCGGCGGCGCCTACTCATGTGCAGAGTTTGAGATCTGGGAGCGCAGGCTCAGGATGAATGGTTTAATCCTTCAGTTGTTCTCTTCCGAATGAGCTTTGCTGTCTTGCTTTCCCCGAGAGAATGAAAATGAGGGCAGTTTTATTTAATGGGGTTTTTCTTTCCATGAGTCCCTATCCTACACTGCCCTCCTACCCTCACTTCTGTTTTCCTAGAGACGCAGGCTCACCAAATTTCCCAGGTCTGCTACTGGGAACTAAACCCAGAAACATGAGTCTCAAGATGCCAGAGAGAGAATCTGGTACCCAAAGTGGACCCTGAGCCCTGGAAGGGCTCGGTGTTCGATGGTAAACTGCCAGCAGCCTCCATCCCTCCTGGTGGTCATTGAATTCTTTGTCCCACCTCTGGCCTGGTCTCTGTGGCCTGGACTGTCCTTGAGGGAGCTCCTGGAGACGAATATCTTCCATGTTTGCATCAGACTGAAAGCTAAAAAACAAACTTAGGAAACTGAGTCGCGATGGTCAGGAGCCAGCAAAGAGCACCCAGCCCTTGGAGGGATGAGAAGAGATGGAGAAGAAATGGGAACCGCAGTGAAGGGGAGGGGCATGCATGAAACTAGAGGTGGACGCACTGGGTGCCGGCTGGGGAAGAGCCACCAGCCCGTTAGGGAGCTCAATCAGCTAGGAGCCCTCAGGGAAGCGGAGCAGACAAGAGAGGTATAGGCAATAGGAGTCAGTGACTACAAGAAAACAAGAAAGGCCACGTTGCAGAGAGAAAGATGGTGGGACAGACAAGGCCCTCGGATGGACGAGGTGGAGAGCCAGGCTGGAGCTTGACTGCGCATGTCCTGGTGAGCAGGGCCCTGCCGTGGAGCACCCGCAAGACCTCAAGGCTTGGCTGGGTCTGCATTGTCACTGTGGATGGAACTCTCACACCGTCTCCACAGAGCTCCCAGCATCTTAGCAGCAGGTGCATGGCCAGGAGTACTCTTTGGCTGTGAAGCTTCTGACTTGCGTCCTGACTTCGCAGCAGGCGATGGTGGGTGCTCCCCTGTGAGCTCCTCTGAGTCGCTCGTCCTCACCTCCAACGCCATCACCAGCCATCAGGGAGACAGTCCTCTGCCTCGGGCAGCCTCTGTGTCTCCACGGAGCTCTGCCTGTGTCCTCAGCACGGAAGGCCCTCCTTTCCTATATGATCAGTCTCATCATAGAGTTGGCTTCTGCCATTCACAGCCGCGTTTCCTGGGGCTGGAAAAATGAATTGACAAAAGGAAGAGCCAACCATGTCCTTGCTGTCAATGCATCTTGCAGAACCGAGAAGAGAAAATGACCCTCTTGTCCTGCCAACCAAGACAAAACTGCCAGTTTCTAAGCAACATTTGTTACCATTTAATTAATAAACAGTTCTTGCTGAATCCGCCATCCCTTCCTGCTTATTCTTCATAACAATGCTCCGATGCCAGCCGTCATTATCAACACACTCTGTAAGTGAGGAAGTTAATTTCTGCCCTGCCTGCTGCTGACAAAGGCGCACCCTCCCAGGCTTGCCGCTCCGACCTCAGCTCAGCCACTGGCAACGAAGTCGTAGGCGCATGACAAGGACTCAGAGACGAAAGACAGTGTGCCTGTCACAGCTGTCTCAGGAAGCCCAGCGTACCCACACAAGGGGAGGAATTTGACCGAGACTCCATCCAAAAGGGCTTCCTGACCCAAGGCCTCGGCATTGTCAGCCTCACGCCTGGAAGCGTGTCCATCACCGTGGGCACCTGTAGATCAGCGGCACCAGGGCTGGACACACCCAGCCGCCAGGAAGATCCTGCAGCCTCATGTTTTCCTGGTGAATTTCTCGCTCCCTGCCAGGGGAGAACACCAGTTCAGCAGGACTTAACTTAATTCGAAAATTTGGGACTTTTTTAGTAGTTAGCCTTTTGTTGTCGCTATTTTAATGAAGCTTTGAATGCATATCACAATGTAACACGTTGGGGTGTTTAAGTATGTGTTAGCGCATTTTAAATATACACATATGCCCAGCACACAAAGCTGTGAGAAAGTCAATGTAACAAAAAAATGGAAGTAAGATAAACAGAGAGCGAGAGTCTGAATGGGAGCCGCGGGAGGCGTTCTTTCCTGCAGACTTCCCTGAGCACGCTGGGTAAGGCACCTCCCTTTCTTCTTTATTTTCAAGTCCATATGGAAGATACGCTTCCCAGGTTAATCCTCTGCTTAAATCATGCTGATGTCTGGGCCAGGACTGGAAAGGGTGACACAGGGCCTTGGACTCTCAGCCTTCACAGAACTGTAAAACCCATACCTCATGGGCCCTGTCACCAAGAAGGAACACAAAACAGAAACAGACCACAGAGGCGAAATACAAGAAGGTGTTGCACGACATTAAAGGAAGGCTGCTTTTTCTTTGTCTTCTATTTTACTGATTTGTTTTTTTGTAACTTAAGGATTTTCTCTCCAGTCACTGGGATTTAGTATTTACAGGGGGAGAACAGTTTAATGTTTGGAATTAAAAATTCTGACTACACCAACAGAGACAGTCAGGTTCTCTACCGTGGTAAGAAAGACTCGGTGACATTGGAAGGGTGTCCCTTCAATCTTTGCAGTGGCTTGAGCCAGCCAGGAAAGGCCTTGTCCATGTGTGTTCACATCTCATTTCAGAAAGGAGTGGTCTGCTCCCTCCACTCTTCAGTCCTCGAGTTCTGCTGGGAGCAGACGTAGGAAGTTGAGCCCAGCTGCCTTCGTCACCTTCCACCGCTGCCACCTTTCAGAATAAGAGCTGAGCTAGATTCTTTGCTGCCAGACTGAACCTACGCAATTTGACTTTATTGCTCATTCTTCTACTGATTTATTTAAAAACAACTCATCAGCATTCTTTCATGTTAATAATTCTGTGCTGAGCAGTGGGTGTAACAAGTTTCACTCAGTTTTCAATGAATGTTTCATGGGTGAGTAAATGAATGAATTACAACATTATGGAAACGTTTGCTTAACAGCTGTTCCATGTGCAATACTGAGACATCGAGGTAGCACTGAGATGAACTATGTGCTATTTCTGAACTTGGGTTGCTTACAATTCTGTTTGGAAAGTTAGTAGAGATAGAACAAAAGAAAATATTTGAAATACTAGAAGTTCATGAAAAATGTGCGGGTTGTAAGAGACACACTTGGCCACAGCTGGGAAGACTGGGAAGGAGTGTGAGTAAGGTTTCCTCAAGACGATGTGGAGAACTGGAGGGCTTTGCACAGGAAGGCCCTGAAAGGGCAAAGGAAATGACTGAATGGCAGCAGCACAGCCCCCGGCCATTGGGAGTCACTCGCAGTGCAAGAGGCATAGAGAGGCTGGCACTGTGGCCTGAAGTGCTGGCATCCCATATGGGCGCTGGTTCGAGTGCCAGCTGCTCCACTTCCAATCCCACTCCTTGGGCCCTGCACCGGTGTGGGAGACCTGGAAGAAGCTCCTGGCTCCTGGCTTCAGATCGGTGCAGCTCCAGCTCTTGCGGCCACTGGGGAGTGAACCATCAGATGGAAGACCTATCTCTCTCTCTCTCTCTCTCTCTCTCTCTCTTTACTCTGTGTAACTCTGACTTTCAAATAAATAAATAAATATTAAAAAAGGCATTGAACGATGAGCTGTATATGGATGATCTCACTTATGAAAAAAAATCAATAATTAAAATGCTAGCTTGTTTTATTTTGTCTATTGTACTGTTGAAGGAGGAGTGACTCAAAAAACTGAATAATTTTCCAAGGGAAGTACTAAGCCTGGAACCATATACGAATCACTCTGAAAGCTGGCCAAGGCGCTGAGGGGAGTCAGAAGCACTCCTGACTTCTACACACTCCTGACTGCTACAAACTCCTGACTTCTACACACTCCCGACTTCTACACACTCCTGACTTCTACACACTCCTGACTTCTACACACTCCTGACTGCTACACACTCCTGACTTCTACACACTCCTGACTGCTACAAACTCCTGACTTCTACACACTCCCGACTTCTACACACTCCTGACTTCTACACACTCCTGACTGCTACCAACTCCTGACTTCTGCAAACTCCTGACTTCTACACACTCCTGATTGCTACCAACTCCTGACTTCTGCAAACTCCTGACTTCTACACACTCCTGATTGCTACACACTCCTGACTTCTACACACTCCTGACTGCTTCACACTCCTGACTGCTTCACACTCCTGACTGCTTCACACTCCCGACTTCTACACACTCCTGACTGCTTCACACTCCTGACTGCTACACACTCCTGACCGCTACCAACTCCTGACTGCTACACACTCCTGACTGCTACACACTCCTGACCGCTACCAACTCCTGACCACTACAAACGTATGGCAGGGGAGGGAAAGGCAGGTGTCTTTGGAGAAGCTTCCAGGAGCTTCACTGACCGAGGAGTGAGCACACAGTGGGAAGCAAACTGCAAAGGACGGGAATGGTTTGTGCTCGCTGATCAGTAGAGCCACACTGGACCACACCAGTGCTTGGACAGGAGAGTGCACGGACACAGGATCTGGGAAGACAATGCTGCCCATGGCTGATCAGCTGCGGGGTCTTGGGAAAATCAGTTCACCCCTCTGGTCCTTCTGCATAAATTGAGGGAATCCAATGCTGGTTTCTTAGGGCCTTCCCAATTCTAAATTCTGAGTGTATAAAAGGCTTTCTAAGAATTCGAAAGGAACAACAATATTACAATGGGAAAACTAAGCATGAGATGATCTTTAAGGATAAAGGAAAGACTATAAAATGCAAGATACTAAAGCATACACAGAATCTCACTGTCTCCTCCCTCTCCCTTCAAAGCAAGCTTCCTGGGACTCCTTAGAGTAATTTATCTGAATGGCTTAATTATCAGCCTTCCCTGGCAGGAAGTTGGCTGGGGGAAGGCTCATTTCTCTCTTGTTTACATTTGTATTTTCAATGCTTAGAATGCTACTACGAACGTATCAAGCATGCCACAAACTGTCTTTAGAACACTAACAGTGGGTATCAAGGTTTTGATTAAGTGTAAGCTTATACAAGAAGATTATCTAACTGTTCAGTCAAACAAGGACATTACTGGAGAAAATACACAGTTCACATAGTGAGAAAAATTTAGATATTGGTACAGTGGTAGATGACCCAGGTCATAAATTAAGAAAATATCGAGGCCGGCGCCACAGCTCAATAGGCTGATCCTCTGCCTGCGGCGCTGGCACACCGGATTCTTTCCTGGTCGCTCCTTTTCCTGTCCAGCTTTCTGCTGTGGCCTGGGAGTGCAGTGGAGGATGGCCCAAGTCCTTGGACCCTGCACCCGCATGGAAGACCAGGAGAAGCACCTGGCTCCTGGCTTCAGATCAGCACAGTGTGCCGGCCGAAGCAGCCATTGGGGGGTGAACCAACGGAAAAGGAAGACCTTTCTCTCTGTCTCTCTCTCTCACTGTCCATCATTCTGCCTGTCAAAAAAAAAAAAAAAAAGAAAAGAAAAAAGAAAGAAAATATTGAAGCATTTTATCAGGCACTCAAGTTGAGAGAAAGGGTTTGAAACTTTTGGGGGTAGGGGCACTAAAATCCGTTAGTTAAAATTGAAAAAGAAATTCTGAATAAATTGACAGTATGATTTTACCTACAAGAAAGAAAGAAAAGAAGAAAGCTTTATTAGCAAGTGCCTGTTTCTAGACATTTGTTGAAAGCAATCAACAGAACCTGTTTAAATATCATCTGTCAGAAGCTGTGATATCAGTTGGAGAAAACAGTACTATGACCAAAATCTTTAAAGAAAGATCAAGGTGGGGCTTGCGCTGTGGCACAGTGGATAAAGATGACGTGCACATGCCCAAGGAAGACCTGAGAAGCCTATGAAGTCTCATCTCTGGATACCACCAAGCCCTGCACTAGTACAGTATGAAGGCTCAGGTGCACTTATGAACCGCCACCCCAGTGAAGGGGTTCCCTGATGCACACAAAACCTGGCAAGGAGTGAAACTGATTTATCCAAAGCTTTTAACACCATTTCTGTCCAATCACCTCTGTCCAAAAAGAGACTTCAGTGGCTACTCATGACCATAAATACAGTGTTTGTAGAATTAGTCTAAGAAGATCACTAAACAACAAGAACAACCATTAAAACTGGGGAAAGTCAGAGAATTTTAGTTCCAGATTTGTCACATCATATTATCGAAAATGTCCAGGGGCCAGCACTGTGCATAGCAGGTAAAGCTTCCACCTGCGATGGCAGCCTCCCACATAGACACCTATTTGTGTCCCAGCTGCTCCACTTATAATCCTGCCCGGGAAAAGCAGCACAAGATGGTGCAAGGCCTTGGACCCCTGCCATCCATGTGGTAGTCATGGATGAAGCTCCTGGTTCCTTCAGCCTGGCTCGGTCCTGGCCATTGGGACCACTTGGAGAGTGAACCAGCAGATGAAAGATCTCTCTCTTTCTCTCTCTATTTTTCTAACTCTGACTTTCAAATAAATAAATTTTAAAAAAAAGTCCAAATTTTAACATCAAAATAATTATATGGGAAGTGATAAGGAAATGGGAAAACATGGCACATACACACAAAGGAAAGAAAGAAAGAGAAGCCAGAATTCTGGTGCAGCAGGTTAAGCCAGCTCTTGCAATTCAAGTATCCAATATCAGAGTGCTGGTTTGAGTGCTGGCTGCTCTGCTTCTAATCCAGCTGCCTGCTAATGTGCCTGGGAATCCAGCAAATAATGGTCCAAGTGCTTGGGTCCCTACTACCTATGTAGGAGACCAGGAAGGAAATTCTAGCTCCTGGCTTTAGGCTTGGTCCAGCCCTTACCATTGTGGTCACTTGGGGAGTAAAATAGCAGATATAAGAAAGATCTCTCTCTCCCTCTCTCTCTCTCTCTCTCTCTTCTCTCTCTCTCTTCTCTCTCTCTCTCTACCTCCCTCCCATCTCCTCTCTGTCTCCTTTTTCTGATTCAAATAAATAAATGAATTGTGGAAGGAAAGAAAGGAAGGAAGGAACAAAGTTAATAGAAATGGTTTCCAAGGAGCTCAGATATTGGATTTCTTAGACAAAGTCTCTAAGCAGGTATTATAAATATGTTCCAAAAATTAATAGAAACTGTGTATAAAGTACTAAAGCTGTTAATAATTATGTTTAATCAAGATAAATATCAATAAAATTGCTTTCAAAAGAACTAAGCAACAATTCTGGAGTTGAAAAACTTAACTAAAATGAAAATATCGTCAGTGAAGCTTAATAGATTTTGTTGACAGAAGAATCAGTCAATGTGTACACAAGTCAATGAAAATTATGTGGGTTGAGGAGAAGGAAGCAAAACGAATTGAGAACAATGAAAGTCCTGCACGTGGTTTGCACTGCTTCAGGAGGGAGATGGACTTCTCACCCTGGGTCCTGCAGAAAACCATGACACAGTCAGTCATACTAACAAAAGTGCAATGAGAGCTCCAGAAAGATGGGCTAAAGAGGAGAAAAGAAAGAATCGGCAAGAAAAAACTTCCAAAATCTGGTGAAATCACTAAACAATGCAGCTAAGAAGCTAAACAAACTCCGAGTAGGATACAATTAGAGATATTCATTCAGACACAACCAAGTAGAACTGCCAAAAGCCAGTAGCAAAGTAGTCTTTAAGGCAGAAAGAAAAGAACAATATCACCTACAAGGAATGTTGCTACAAGGTACATCACTGCCTTCATAGATGCCCTATCCCTCCCACTGAAAGCAATTTATTATTGTTTTTAAGAGAAGCAGAAGATTCTAAGAGGTGTAGAGAAGGAGGTAGACTGCCTAGGGACCTTGAGCCTGAAGGAATGGCGCTGTGGCAAGTTCCATTGCTTTCCTCTTGTCTCAGACAACCCAGACTTGGCGCTCAGAGGGGCCCACCTAGCACGACACAAAACTGTGTGATCATGATCACTCTAATGCAGCCAAAGCCACAGGGAAAACTGCAGAGGAATGGCTGTCTATGCCAGAAAATCCCTCCTGGGAGACTGTAGAGTTCCATTCCCACCAGGCTGCAAACAATGTGCCTGAACCCTCCCTCCAGGACAGGATCAGGGAGCACCAGAGAAGGTCCAGTGAGGAGTGGTGACTTTCATTTCTGCAGGGCAGCTGCAAGTCCCCCAGCCCCTCCTCATGTCACCACCAAACACCTGTGTGCAGAACCAGCTGGGACTTCCTGTCGGTCTACTCTGCACCTGCCCTTCCTCACTGGTAGACGAGTCAGGAGTTTCTGCAGGACCCAGAGGTGAGAAGCCCATCTCCCTTCTGCAGCCGTGCAGACCACGTGGAGCAGTAATAGCACTTCCATCCATCCTAGAACAGAGGATGTCAGCCCAGATCTAGAGGGGACTGGAGCTTCCATCACTGCCTTGCAGTATTGAGGAGCACCTTCCCTTCTGCCTGTCAGCAGGGCCTCTGAGAGGAATCTGGACTTCCGCCCCTCCAGGTAGCATGGAGGGCACAGTCTCTCCTGCAGCCGGGTGTCAGGAAACTCAGCCGAAGGAGGAAACAGCACCTGGAGTTTCACATAGCAATGCTTGGAAGGTGCAGGCTTCCGTTAAAAATCAGCCATACCCAGTACCTGGAGCTTCTCAAATGCAGTGAGAAGAAGGCAATTGGTAAATGAAAAAGAACAAAAGATGGCAACAACGTTGGAATTGTCTGACAAATATTTTTCTTTTAAAGAATTTATTTATTTGAAATAAAGAGCAACAGAGAGGGGGAGAAACAGAGAAGTCTTCCACCTGCTGCCTCACTCCCCAAATAGTCAGAATATCTAGGTCTGTGCTCGGCAGAAACCAGGAGCCAGGAATTGCATCCTGGGTTCCCACAAGGGTGGTACAGGCCCACGTGCTTGGGCTGTCATCTGTTGCCTTCCCAGGCACATTAGCAGGAATCTGCTTCAGAAGCAGAGCAGCTGGTATTAAAATGACTATAACATTGGATGCCGGTGTTGCAAGTGATAACTTAACCTTCTACGTCACCACGCAGTCTCCTGTGAGGGTGTCAATGCAGCCATCATGAAATATTTTAATGAACAATTACGAGCAACAGAGAACTGAGTCTCAGTGAGAAATAGAAAGTGTTGGCAAAGAAACTGAAGACAGAAAGAAGAGAAACCTGGAAGGTAAATGTTTTTCACTTTTCAATACAATAGGCCAAATTTTAAGAAAAATCAGCTAATAGAGGATAGAAATGAATCGGTCTGAACAACAGAGACAACATAAACCAGAAAAGAATGAGCAGGCCATGGGTGGGGCATGGGCCTAAAAACACCTAACTCTGGTGCTGACACAGAGGGGAGGAACGGGGGCGCTGGAAGAGTCCTTGGGAGCCAATGGCTGAAAACATGCCAAATCTGTCAGAAGATAGAAACCTGCAGATTCAAGAAGTTGGGCAAATCCCAAATGGGATAAAGCCAGATGTTTTATCTAACTGTAAATTTTAAATCTTTCACTACAGGAATTCCCAGGCTTAGATGACTGTACTAGAGAATGCCAGCAACTATTTTAAAAACAATGAAAAAATTCTACACAATCTTTTCCAGAAAGTAGGAGGAGGGTCTATTTCACAAGCTAGTTTTTGAAGCTGGTTACCAAAACCAGAAAACCACAGCTCAAAGAAAATAAGAAAGCCATGCGTCAATGTCCCTCATGAAGGTTGATGTCATGGTGACCTCAGGACTGCCCAGAGGGAGTGAAGAGCCAGGTTATGCTTGGACCTCATGGCAGCCTGGCCGGCACGGTGGGTACTCGGGGCTCCCACACCTCCCTCACTTGCTTGTTTCTCTGGTGCTTGGCTGGTGATGGGCAGGTATTGTTTCCAGCTCACTGCCTTTCTAAGTTTTACCTTTCCTAACCCTGCAGGACAGACAGCAGGGTTTATGTGGAATTCTTTTTGGACTAAGAACACGGTTCTTTGCTGATTGCTCAGGTTTTGACTATGAGTCTGAGATAAACAAAGTGAACAGAAAACAAAGTGAAGTCAGCTACATGCTCTTTGAGTGCCCAAGTCCTGTGCGGTCTGCCTCCTTTTCCAGGTCGTCTTCTGTTTGATGCATACAGTGCAAAGGGTCTTCAGTGGTCCTCAGTGGGAGAAACAGGGAAAAGAATACCCACCCATGTTCCCGGAAGCGACATATATGTCTCCTTGATGAATTTGGGAGTTTTCTGGATAATCAGTAAGAATCTTTTAAATTAGATACTGAGGAAACACTCTAAGCTGCATCATAAGCAAACACATTTAGATCATGATTGTAGGAAAGCAAAATAATATGGTTCGGGTAACTCTGTCTTTGTTAACTGCTTTTGTTTTGAGAGCTTAGGTTTCAAGTATGTTAATGTGCCTTGAAATTTCTATCACACTCCTTACAGATTCTAGGGATTTAGGCAAAGATGGCGTTCAGCTGTTAGTCTCCTTCATAACCAGATTCCATTTTGGAGGAACATCAGGCCAGCTCTCTAAGGAAATATGATTAACTGCAGCCTCCAGGAGTCCCTGGATTACTGACTATTTTCTTGCAAGAAAGAGAGTAAATGTATGAGATTTATCCATGAGGCCATGTCTGTTGTATAATAAGTGTGTGCATGTATTCATGCTTTCTTACAGATATTATAGATTCATTTAGTGAAACTCCATGTCAATGTGTGGCTTTCATGGTCTGATGACAGGTTTATTTATAGTCGTGTGTGCTTTAAATTATACTCAATCTATTAAAATTACAAATTTAAAAAAAATTTCAAGTTACTAAGTTTAACACAAAGCTTTCATAATCTTATTTGTACAACCAGTAATTTTATTTAAATTAATAAAAATAATTTTAGTTTGTTCTTGAATGGATGTTCTATTAACTAAAATTGGGCAGACTGCATTCTTTTCAACAATGAATCACTTAATAAATTCATCTAAACTCAGTGTAAATCTTAGAAATGTACTTGTAAAGTAGCTCACTTCTTTCTTTGCTTTTAGCACTGCAAATGGCTAGCAGAGTAGATTTAGAACACAAACAAGCAAGCCTTCCAAGCATTTCAGCAACTCACTTGAGTCAAATTTAAAAAGCAGGAAAACAAAATTATATATTGTGAAGAGGAGAATCTATCAAACAGTTTATATTTTTCTTGTACATCTTAAGATGAAATTATGAGGTCATCTTTTTTTTTTTTTTAATTCACAGGCTTTTATTGGGGTTCCGCTCCCGGGCGAGGTTCCCGGTCCCAACAGAGCAACAGAGCGGGGGCCGGGGGAGTCGCGCGTCAGAGATTGGGAGAGCTCCTGTTATAGATTCAGGGCATGGGGGTTAAAGGTTGAGGCGGGTCTGATCCTTACTGGTTGACCTTTAGGCACCCACAGGGACCTTGACAAGGACTTTCTTCCCCAGAAGTAGGCCTCTCCATTCCCGGAAGTGTAGGCCTTTCCTCCTTGCGGATCCCAAAGCTACCATCCCGACCTTTTGATGATAGGAAAGGGGGCAACAATGAGTCTCTCTGGCTACTTCCTGCTGACTGGGGACGTCGTCTACAGGGGCCTGCTGGGGGTATCTTGGGGCTCCGCAGGGACAGGCATGTATGGATGGAGAAGCATCTGGTTGACTGCCTGGTTGCTGAAGGCCTTGGTTCATTCCATTATCACCTGCTGTAAACACTTAAACAGACACTGTAGTATACAAGTCAGGGTGAGATAGCAACCAATGATCCTAAGAGTGGCATTAACCAGGTAATGAGAGGATTTCATAGAGGAAAGGAAATGAGGGGTTCTCTGGACCCTTGTGAGGATGGTTTGATGGATGCGGTTTAAATCTGATCCCAGCTGAGACCAGGAGAAAGGCCACTCTTTTGCAGGTAGAGGGGTTTGTCTGTAGAGAAATTCTGAATAATCAAACAACATTAAATGTGGGAGAGGACCATCAGTACACACATATTGGGAGTAGAACCATTAATGTTAGAGTAGAGGCTATGATTACAATGGAATGAGACCCAAGTGGGCTAGACAGGGTCTAGAACAAAGGACAGAGTCATTATTAGAGGACCCAAGAAAGATACTATCTAAGCCACGAATAAGTTCTCTGATTGAGAGGCAAACAGAACCTGACAGAAGGGGCTTGAAAATAATCTGGTGGGCTTTAGGCCTTGTAAGTTAAGAGGCCCAAACTTATCTATCTCTTCACATAGCGTACCATCCTTAGGGAAGTGTGAACCTTCTTGGGGAAGGCACCCTGTTGACTTCCATTACCTAGCTGGTCTGGGAGGAGAGCTGGCCAGGTAAAGGCAGGTGGCATCTCTAACAGGAAATTTACAGTTCTGCCTGCAGTGTTGCTGACCCTACTTGGCCGTCTCCTCTCAGCAGTGGTGGTCACCTTGGAAGCTGGGCCGAGTGAAGGGCTTTTCAGCTTAGAGCCAATAAGATCTGTGGCTCTGACCTGGGTGTCCTTCGACTCCAGGGCAGGTCCATTTCCAGTGATGCAGCTCTTGGCTGGCAGAGCTGCCAGGGCTCTTCACAAGCTGACTTCTGCTGAAGCCCAGGCTTACCACACTGAAAGCCACTGCAGTGGACTGGCCTGTTGGGTCTCCTTGAGGGCAGATCACTGTACAGAACAGCCATTAATAGGTCTGCCACCCGTCTTTCTGATGCCTAGCTTTTTTTTCCTGGTTTTTGTTAAAGTAGACCAGAGGATGCAAGTCAAGGGGGTGCTCAAATCCCAGATCACTTACTGACAATAACAATATCAAATGAAAATTTAGAAAGCAGTTTCAATCATTAGATAACAAATATAGCAGTTTCAATACTAGCTTTTTAAAGTTTTACCTGTTTTTTAATTTATCAGTTGATTTGAATTACTTTCTGCTCTTAGTAACCTCAGCTAATCATGCTTTCAGTTGGTAACCATAATACATTATTGGCTTCATCTGTTTGCAGCACCATCCCAAAGTACTGAATACAATAGAAGTGGCTGGAAAAAGTCCATCAGAACCTGTAAGAGGACAGCTAAACACAGAACCAACAACACTTTAGTTTTATGAGCAGCAAATCTGATACGTAAAACTAGGATGACAAAAGACTTTCAGTTGCCACATTTAAAATTATGAACTTATTATAAACTTAACAAGAGGCACTTGCTTACTTCACATAGCATTTTTGAAAGCATCTGTAGGATTTTACAGAACATTTAACTCTTTAGGCCTCTGTGGCTTTCTCATTAAGGTCCAAGATTCCTTTCATAACCTTCTGTGACTTCCACACACCCTCTTCAACTTACTTGAAACATTCCATCATTTCCATTCCAGTCTAGAGTAAACTAGCCATCAGGATGAAGTCAATCTTACAAACTTTGTCCTTTCTTTATTCAAAATAACTCTTTCCTTTTAACCTTCCTTACCAAATGCACATTTCTATAACATTTTTAACACAAATTTAACATGCTGAGTATACAAGAGTTTACAATAAATTAGCAGTTACACCTAAATGACTTAAGATGCTGATATGATATATCTCTACTTGAATTCAATTAAAATTAAAATTGCATTCATCTAAAACAAGTACCAATTACCCATTTCTGTTTCATTGAGTACTGATTGCCCAGAAACCTGTTAAAATAAATTGCAAAAATAAGCTCAGCAAGTTACAAAGCAATATTTTCAAAGGTAGTGGTCTACTTAGATTCAAAGAAAGGAAACCAGAGGAGGAGGATAGAGAGCCACGTGTCAGGAACAGGTCCTTTTAAAACTTTGCCGGAGGGCGGCCAGGGAAGCAGGAGCAGTGAATCTCATTAGGATGGGGGTGGGGAGCTTGACTCTGGTGGTTGGGCCACGTGGCTACCTGGCTTCCAGCAATGGCAGTGGGGAGAGGCAGGACATGGGGTGGGGCAGGGTGGAAGAATGCGCATATGGGGCCAGGAGGTTCCTGGCTGGCTGTGGGGTCCCCAGGAACTCAGGAGGGTTGGAAAAGGCGGAGGGTGGAGAGTTTGGCAGTAACACAGAAGAGGCGTCCTTAGGAGGTGGGGGCCCGATCTTGGCCAGCAAGACCTGGGCCGTGGAGCAGGCAGAGAGGAAATTAGAGGAGAAGAGGGTAGGATGGGAGCAGAGGTCTCAGAAAGCCTGGACATAGGGACCTCTGACCATTTTCTCTCCCTGCGGCAGAAATTCTCAAGGTAATTAGGCCATGCCTGGGTGGAGTAGAAGATTAGGCGTTTACTCCATAGGTCCTGGGCCAGTCCCAGTTTATTCAAGTTCTTTAGGAGGCAGGCCAGGGGGCATGCTGAGTCCCACCCTCAGGATTGGCCAGATCCTATGGTCTCCCCGGTAGCCTGGATCTACTGAAATTTGGTCAAGGCATCCCCTGTCCCGGACTTCAGCAGACGGATTAGAGGTCAGTCCTCTACGGGGCCAAGCCAGCGGCGGGACGTCTCCGACAGCTGCTGGGAAGCTAAACAGCAGAGAACATAGCTCATGTGCACACGATTTGGAAGTCTCTGTCCAGACAGAGAGCTAGCCGGAGATCACAGAGACTGGGCCAACCCAGAGGAGGGAGGGAGAGCAAGGGAGGAGTTACTTACAGTTGGTCGGGCATGGTCTGTAGTCAGCCTGGGGCACCAGACAGGTTCAAGGAGTGAGGGGGCCTCAAACTCAGAAAGGGGAGGCTCGCAACCTCAGCTCCCGGGTTTCGGCACCATCTGCAAGGTGTCCGGCACGTAACAAATCTTCCCAGCCAGATGAATCAATTAATTAACAGGCTTTTACTGGGGTTCCACTCCCGGGCGAGGTTCCCCGGTCCCAACAGAGCAGGGGCCAGTGAAGTCACCGAGGTCATCTTAAATGTAATGAATACTTTAAAACACAGAGCATTAATGATATTTGAAAGGCTACGACAAAACACACCAAACACCGGAGTAAAGGAAAAATTTAATGTCAGCCAACAAGGCTGCTTCTCAATGCTCAAGAAAAACAGCAGCCTGTACCAGGAGGACAGGTCTTATACAGCTTAGCAGAGATAAGGAAGTAAGAATAGTAAATTCCACTGGTTGGGGTAAAGGCAACCTGTATGATTAGGCTACTTGGTCCCCTGATTTATGGTAAACCAGGCTGGACTTTGGGAAACTGAAACTTATCTCAGAGAAACTGAACTTATTGTACAAGATGGTGACTGGGCCAGAGCCTACAATGCCACCCAAGGCTTAAGATGTCACCTCAGGTAAGACAGTGCTGGTTGCACTAACATGCTCCCTTTTATTTTTTATAAAGTGAATGTTATATGGGATTATATCGACCCCAAAGGACAGGAGGACTGGACGGATGATGATCTATCTTCTGGAGCTACTTCCTGTTGGTATGGGGTGATGAGTTACTCTCCACTGGCATGGGGTGATGTCTCAAACCATGATCTCCTAGGTAGGGAGTTGAGTATATCCCTGCAGAAATAGTTGGTTCACCTAATTGGTGAAGGGTTTGGTTTGTTTTATTATAACCTCCTGTAAACACTTAAACAGATAAGGTAGTATATAAGCAATGGTGAAAATAGCTACCAAGTGGCATTAACCATGTGATGAGATGACTCCATGGAGAAGGAAAGAAGAGGAGTTCTTTGGACCCTAGAGAAGATCATTTAACAGATGTAACAATCTGTTGGAGTATTTTAAAATTTTGTTTTACCTAGCCTAGTTGCTTAACATAATAGTAACATTGTTCTCCCAGAAAAACAGAAGTTCCCCCCTTCTTAGCTATTTTGTAGCACTGCACCCCCTAGTGAGATGATCTGATTTTGAAGACCTCGAACAGCATCTGCCAATGTCTTAATGGATCTGGTGACCTCCTCTGTAGTTACTGGAGTTGCTCTTGGAACCAGTTAACAGACATAACATTTGGGCCTAGAGCAGTTCCTGAGATCACCACTGAAGAGAGGGAAGCTACAAAGCTGACTCCATCAGAGACTGGGACAAAGACAGCTTGTCTCTTGTGGGTAGAGGATTAGTCTGTAAAAGGAACTCTGAGTAGTCATATAATGTTAGGAAAAGGATCACCAATTTACATGATGTTGAGCAGGGACCAGATGCAGAGCTGTTGATATAGGTGTATAAGGTATAATTGAAAAGAAATGAGGTTCCAGGTGGGCGAAAGAAGGAAGCTCTGGAAGTGACGGTCACATTGAAAAGACAAGGAGTTGTTCTGTTATGTTCATAACCTAACAAGTTGCTTCTGTTCTCCAGAATGTAGAGGAAGATGACTGATGATTTCTGAGGATTGGAGTACAGGAGTTTGTGGAGGCAGAAACATTAGTGAGCAGAGTAGCCATGATGGGAGATTCCTGAAAGGGAGCGCACAGGAAGCATTATTGTTGGTCAAGGGCAGAAGGCAAAGTAGAATTGGGTAGTTAATAAAGTAGGGTAAAAGACAGATTGATGAGTCATAACCATGTTAAGGGAGATTTTACAAGATTAATTAGCTGGGACAGGTGTTTAGTAGATTTTTTTATTTATAACCTTCTGCGATTTCCTCACACCATCTGCAACTTACTTAAACCTTTTTATCATTTTATTCCAGTCTAGAGTAAACTAGCCATTAGGATTTACAAGGCATGTCATTTTTACATTTAAAATTGTCCTTTTGTTAATAATACATTTATGCTTAAACTCAATGTCCAGTTATGGCTGAACCAAATTTTTATGTATGAGGTTATTATTGACCAAAGCCATCTCTTTAGATTCTAAATTGAATTTCAGTCTAGTTTTGTTTCTTCCCAAAAAAACAGCTTAAGCCAATGATGCCAGGTCAACAGTCAGCCACTTGGAACTGTCTCTTCAGGCAACTGTAAGGTCCCAAGGGTGACTGTGGGCCATGAGCTGGTGTGCCATAGATGAGTTACCCACTGGAGATTGTTTACTGTTATGTTAGTTTAATTGGGGAGGACATCCTTCAGGGTCAATAGACAACCCTCTTATTGGAGACAGAGATTTCTAAGGGAGAAAATCTGATAGGTGACAGAATTAGGGGCAATCATGCAAAAGGAGATATGTCTGGAAATAGTAACTAACCCAGTGAGCCTGCTGGTTTGAAGGGCCGGTAGTCTTGATCATTATTTCACATAGCTGAGATACTTCTCAGTGTATTGTTGTCTTGGGAGGGGAACCTTTTATTTATTTTACTCTCTGCATGTAACATTGCTGGGTAGAGGGCTTTCTGGGTATAGAATTCCTGAAATTTCTCTCTGGGCTTTATGGCCTTCTTGGTGTAGGGCAGGAGAAATGCCAAAGTGGCTAGGTTAACATAGAGAGGGCAAATCTCTGTCTCCATGAAATATTGGTGAAGATATTTTTACTGTCACTAGATAAAGTAGGGAAAATAGGAAAAGGCTAGCATGGAGCATTCTTTGGAGAAAAATTGTTCAGGATTTAATACTGTTGAGTTTTTGTTGTTGTTGTTGTTGTTGTTAGCTCTGTTAAATATATTACTGGAGATGGCTGGAACAGAGATTTGTGTCTTCGTGTGAGAGAGAATTTAGAAGGGAGACAAAGCAGCCATATGAGAATGGGCTCTATTTTGTTAAGTTTTAGGACTTTGGGGTCTAAAGAAGAAGTCTCTAGTTAGAGAAGACTTCAGAACTGAGTCTGCCCTCACAGACGGTTAGGGTGTTTGAAGTTAGGCTTGAGAGCAGAGCTGCTTCTTGTGGGAGGTACAGACACCACAAACTCTGATAAGGAGGCTCTTTTGTGAAGTTTACAGTGTATGTCTTAGTAGTTTGGAATGTTTTAGGTGCTTTAGGTCTTTTAGAGTGATATACATTTTGTGAGCCTTTACAGTATTTTTTGTACTCATGAGGAGAGAGAGGCAGAATGAAGGAGAAGGGTTTAGGAAGAGAGAGAGGCAGTTTTGGCTGCTATAGAGTGGATGGATCAGGGCATCAGGCAGAGGGAAGGGAGGCATGGGGATTTGGGGACACTTGGAGGGGCAGAGTTGTAGACAAAAGGTCTAGGTGTGGTCTACTGGTGGTATGAAGACCGAGACTTTTAGTTTGGAAAGAAGATCTCTTTCCATTAGGGGCATGGGGCATTGTCATATCACAAGGAAAACATAGGCCAGAGTAATGGAGCCAAAGTGTAGGGAAGGAGTAGGGTGACTTGTTTTGATGGGGCTGTCTGAGACTCTTTCAGTGGATTAGAGTTTGAGTGTGGAATGAAAATGCTGTTAACAGAGAGAAAGGGTCTCCTAAGTCCGGGACAAAAGAAACAATCTGTACAGGAAGATGATAAGCCTCTATGGCGGGTGACTGGTGTCCCATACCCGTAGGTTGGCAGTGGACAGGGAGCCTGAGAAAGGCAGGGCTGTTGGGCAGGATCGTCCTGAGAGAGCAGTAGTAAAAGGGGAGGCAAAGGCAGGGTGGAGGACAGGGCCAATGGCTGGGGGATGAAAACTGCCTGAGCATCAAACTGATACAGTGCGTCTTCTTCCCAGGAGGGGAGTAGGAAGTTGAGTCAGAATGAGGAAAGCGTGAAAATAAAGGTGTCGCATTAATTATGTGGAGCAGGTTGGGAGTCTGTAAAGCTAAACAGAAATGACATTCATAAAGTTTGTGGAATAGAGTTTTAGGCAGACAGTAAAACAGTGGCAAATACAGACACATTACATTGATTAAAATAAAAAGAAGGCAGAACTGTTAAGAACACACACGCCTCTAACAAAACAGACAAAATATCATAAAATGGAAAAGAAATTCACCTAAAATTTTATTTAGATAACTTAGTATGTATACAATCATTTATTTCTTATGTCATTGATAATATGATCATAAACATACAAATATGTAGAAGCGGTCTCTAAAGAATAACTCAAATTAGGCCAGCACCACTGTTCATTAGGCTAATCCACCACCTGGGATTTTCTTTTTTTTTTTAGGAGAACAGTGGTTTATTGATCTGGCAGGCTCCCCAGCCAGCCCACTGCATGCCCACAGGGTTTGGGGCCTATGGCTCAGACCCTGGCAGGTGGTGGTTGGTCCTTTGGGGTCAAGGACGTGGGGGGTTGCAGAGGTGGGGGCGCCATGCCCACTCCCTCTAAGCACAGTTCTTGAAGCCCTGGTAGGTGTCAGACATGGCCCACACCTGACTGCCCCACCCTCTAGCAGCCCTGGAAGCCTTGGGTATAGAAACAAGAATCCGTGGGGGGCACAGGTGCAGCTGCATGAACAGCCCGGGGCCCCCCAGGCCAAAGGCCCCTGGAAAACAGCTGGAGGAGGCGGAGTGTGGAGGCCTTGGGGTAGCAGGGGGCTGGCAGTGGCCGGCGACCTGGTGGGCACTAGGCCAGGTGGGAGAAGAGGCTGCCAGTGCGGGGCCACCACTGGAGCTCCTGCCAGAGCAGCTGCTGCTCCCGCCGGGTGCCCTTCATGATGCCACTGTTCTCCAGGGCGGGCGTGACCTAGTCCCGGTCGGGGCGCTGGATTCTGTCCCGGTTGCCCCTCTTCCAGGCCAGCTCTCTGGTGTGGCCCGGGAAGGCAGTGGAGGATGGCCCAGATCCACGGGCCCTGCACCTGCATGGGAGACCAGGAGTAAACACCTGGCTCCTGGCTTTGGATTGGCGCAGCACGCCGGCCGCAGCACACTGGCTATTGCAGCCATTTTCTCTGTCTCTGTCTCTCTCTCATTGTCTAAATCTACCTGTCAAAAAAAAAAAAAAAAAAAAAAGAATACCTCAAAATCCTACTAAAACAAATAACTTGTATTAGTAAAGTCACAACATGCAGATAAAGATAAATTTCATGTAACGACACTAGAAAAGAATAGTTGGAAAATGAAATATAACATATTAGTTATAATAATTTTGATAACATGATATACTAGGGATGAATTTTTAAGAAAAATTCAAAACTGCAAAACTACAAGACGCAGCTGAGATCAATTAAGGGTCTAAGCATACAGCCTTGTAGGACAGACTAGACTATTCCACTGTGCCAGAAAGTAGATTAATGGTTTTCTGTGCTGAGGGATGGGAGAAACAATGGCAATGGTTAATAAGTTGATGGTGGCAGTGTCTACATAAGTATACACTTTATCAAAGATCATCGAACTGTTCATTTAAGATGTGTCTCTTTTAGTGACATAAATTATACTCATATCTCATGTCATTTCTAGTCAGCACAACAGAAAATGAAACACTTGAGTAAAAAAATTAAGGAAATAGGAATGGTTAAAAAACACTCTCCTCTCAAATGTCCCAGAATAACAGCAAATTGTTACCAAACCTCTAGCAAAAATTCCAATTCCTAATGTAGCCACAAAATCGAGAAAATAGTAAAAGAATAAAAAATAGAGAAGCTAGATTTCAAAACTATGGAATGATACAAGGAAAATTATTTTCTATTTCAGTTATGAACAAATATGTGAAAATTCATAATAAGCTATCAGTTAACTAGATCTAGTATTGATATGATGCAGACAAAATACAACCCAGTTCATTAGATTTCATCCCAAGAAGACAAGTGTGCCCTATCACAAATACATCAGTTTAATTCACATTTATAGACTATAGGAATAAAATAGGCAAGGAATACTTGGTGTGGAACTTAATATATTCAACAGCTACAGCTTTAAAAAAACTTGTGAAATTAAAAAGTGAGTCATCTATGAGCATTCTTGTCAACTGAATATACAATAAAAGTATATAAACAGTCATAAGCACCATGGAGTGAGCCCTCTTCCTCCCCCCTGGAAAAGGTCAGCATAATTATAAACATCCATTCTTGATGCTTGAATTGTCATTTTCTAATGCAGTGCTTAAAAATGGTCTTCAAAGGGTGGACAGAAATCTACAGTCCACTCCTGCTGCCCCAGTAACCACCTTCACCTGCTTTCCCATGAAGGGTGCTCACGTGCTTTCTAGAAGGGAGCCAGTCGAAAGCTGGCATTCAGGTGCTTGACAGAATCACCTATATTTGCAAATAAACTGCTAACCAGAAAAATAAAAAAATCCCACCTATATTTTGAAAGCAAAGCATCTCACTTGGAATCACTATGTTATTGCAATAATAACGTGCTTCATCACATTCAAGCTAGGCATGTTTTTCTTTATAATGTTTCAAATGAAAGGAAAATGAGCAATACATTGAGTGAGAATGCTTCTTACAGGAAAAAGCATGGCAGGTGTACATAGATGCATAAAAGTCCCATCTGTAGAGATTCTAGACTGAGTGGTTTTCAGAATCATATTATTGTCTATTTTATATTTGTAGCTTAGGAATTACAGAATGGTAGGATTATTTTCCCATGTTTGATATGATATAATGGGAAATCTAACAATTGGAATTCAATATTCCTAATTTTTGTTCATTGCTGTTTCTCCTAAAGTAAAAAATAGTCCTTTATAACACAGTTAACAGTAAAATTTTGGATGTTTCAACAAGCAACCTAAAGAACAAAGAATAGATCCGTTAGTTAAATTTTATGCTATTATTTCTAGTGCTTATAAATAGTTTTCAGAAAGTGAGAGCAATATAATTTGCATGCTTAGTTGTAATCTTGCAGTTTCATATCCAGACCCGTATGTAAACACTGAGTTTTCTTTAGGTTTAGGAGTATTCTGTTTCCCTGTTTTTGATTTTCACAATAGCAGAACATTCTTTACCATTTTTAAGAATGGATCCCTTGTGAAGATATCTCTGCAGCAACTCAATAAATAATTAGTGACACTTTAATAGTGGAAATGAATGGTTAGATCCTTGTAAGGGTAAGAAGGGCTTAAGGTAAATTCTACAAGAACAACTCAGGCAGGTACCACAAAATAATAAAAATTTTCCATGGGAAAAAGGAGCTGACATAGATTCTACAGTGATAAACAAAATGGGTAAATACATGGATTTCTGGACTGCCAATCTTTCCCATAGAAGGGAGACAGAGAGATCCTTGTGCAAAAGACATAAGAAGATTCTTCAACAAGTACATAGGAAAAGCCTGTTAGGAAAATAATATGCATATAGATTTCAAACATTTTTCCCAGTAAACTAGACTTACCATTTTTGTTGTTTATTTTCTGTTTGACAGGGAGGAAGGGAGTGTTGCACCCACTGGGGCTAGGACCTAGGCACTGATCACCTTGGAGGAGAGGCGCAGGCATGAGATTATGCTAACAGAGCTGATCAAACCTTCCCCTCTGGAAATATAAAAGGAGGTTTACCACAACCAACTTGGGTGTCACCTTAGATACTCCCCTCACCAGGGAGCACTGAACAGAGCTCACTGGCCACACCAAGCACATGCCTCAGGGTAATCATTGAAAGAGTAGACACTCCACTAAGTCACAAAGGCATAGTTCAAAGATAAAAGCTATCAGAGGGTTAAAAACCAAGTATCTCCGAAATAAATATCTGAAGTATCTAAGGGCCGGCGCCATGGCTCAATAGGCTAATCTTCCACCTTGTGGCGCCAGCATCCTGGGTTCTAGTCCTGGTCAGGGACCAGATTCTGTCCCGGTTGCCCCAATTCCAGTCCAGCTCTCTGCTATGGCCCAGGAGTGCAGAGGAGGATGGCCCAAGTCCTTGGGTCCTGCACCCCATGGGAGACCAGGAGAAGCACCTGGCTCCTGCTTTCAGATCAGCGTGATGCACCGGCCACAGCGTGCTGGCCGTGGGTGGCCATTGGAGGGTGAACCAATGGCAAAAAGGAAGACCTTTCTCTCTGTCTCTCTCTCTCTCACTATCCACTCTGCCTGTCAAAATAAATAAATAAATAAAGTATCTAAAATAAATGTATTTAAAGTATCTAAAAATAAATGTAGATATTCAAAAAACAAGAATAAGGAAGACAACATGACAACACAAAATGAATACAACAATACTTCAATACTAGAATGTGAAGATGAAGAGATTGAAGGAATTCCAGAATTGGAATTCAAAAAAATGGATTGTAGAATTATTTAGAAGTAATCAGAAGCAAACCCATGAATTAAATAAATCCAAACAGGAGATGAGTAAAACTTTTCCCATGAAATTGAGATTTTAAAGAGAAATAAAAATGAAATATTAGACATGAATAATTCAATAGATTAAATAAAAATGGTGGAAACCCTTAACAACAGTCTTGATGAGGCAGAAGAAAGAATATCTGAATTAGAAGACATTTCTCTGGCAATTTTACAGTCAGACAATAAAAAAGAAGAAATTAGAAAAATTAAAAAGAGTGTTGGAGATTTATGGGATATTATCAAATGACCCAACATATGAATCTTAGGAGTTCTTGAAGGCATGGAAAGATAAAATGGATTAGAAGACCTTTTTAGTGAAATAATTACAGAAAAAACTCCCCAATTTGGAGAAAGAAAGGGACATTCAGTACAGGAAACACCTAGAATTCATAGTAAACATGACCAGAAAAGATCTTCACCTTGACACGTTGTAGTCAAACTTACCACAGTAAAACATAAAGAAAAGATTCTAAAATGTGCATGAGAGAAACACCAGATTACTTTCAAAGGATTGCAAATTAAACTCACAGCCACTTCTCATCAGAAAACCTATTGGTTAGAAGAGAATGGAAAGATATAGTCCAAGTCTTAAGAGGAAATAAGTCAAGCCAGAATACTGTGCCCTGGAAAGCTCTGATTACAAATGAAGGTGAAATAAAGACCTTCCATAATAAACAGAAATTGAAAAAATTTGTCACCATTAATCCAGCCTTAAAAAAGATAATTAATAGTGTGCTACACACAGAAACACAGTCATCACCATGAAAGAATGTTAAGGCAGAAAATCTCCCAGTAAAAGTACAAATGAAATCCAAAGTAAACAATAGAAATATTTATGGAAAAATGGCAGGGCCAAGTTGTTACTTATCAATAGTTGCTGTTAATATAAATGGACTGAACTCTCTAGTTAAAATATGCAGACTGGCTAAATGGATTAAACAATAAGACCCATCTATTTTCTGCCTAAAGAATCACATTTCACCAACCAAAATACAAGCAGACTGAAAATTAAAGGATGGAAAAAGATAATCCATGCTAACAAAAAATTAAAAAAGAGCTGTTGTAGCCATCCTAATGTCAGACAAAATAGATTTTAACACAAAAACTGTTAAAAGAGGCAAAGAAGGGCACTATGTAATGATATAGAGATCAATTCAACAGGAAGATGTGACTATAATAAATATATATGTACCCAGTTAAAGGGGACGTTTCTGTTTAAAAGAACTATAAAGGACTCTAAAGGGAGACATAGATGCCAATACAGTGTATCATAGAAGAAATTAAAAAGTTTCTGGAAACGACTGAAGATGACATACATCATATCAAAACTTATAGTATAGAGAAAAAATGATTTTAAGAGGGACATTTATAGCAATCAGTGCCTACATAAAGAAATTAGAAATGTACCAAGTAAATGAGATATGAATGCAATTCAAAGACCTATGGAAAACAACAAAACAAACCCTAAAATAGTAAAAAGAAAGAAATAATTAAAGTTAGAGAAAAAATAAACAAAATTGAAAAAATATATAAAATATTAGTGAAACAAAGACCTAGTTTTTTGAAAAAATAAACAAAATTAACACACCATTATCCCAACTGAACAAAAAAAGGGGGAGAAGAACCAAATTCATAAAATTAGAAATGAAAAAGGAAATATAACAACAGATGCCACAGAAATAAAAGCAGTCATTAGAAATTACTACAATGACCTGAATGCTAACAATTCAGGAAACCTAGAAAAAAATGGATAGATTCCTAGACACATACAATTTACCAAAATGGTACATGAAGACATAGAAAACCTAAATAAACCAACAGCCAAGATGGAATTGAATCAGTGATAAAGACCTTCCCAACAAGTGAAAACCCAGGATTGGACAGCTTCACTACCAGACATTTAAACAACAAATTTGACTTCTTCCCAAGCTTTTCAAAACAATTGGAAGGGAGGGGATCTTTCCAAACTCCTTCTATGAAGCCTGCACCACATTAATACCTAAACCAGAAAAAGATTCAATAAAGAAGTCTACAGATCAATTTCCCTGATGATCATAGATGCAAAAATATTCGACAAAATACCAGTCAGTTAAATCCAACAACACATCAGAAAGAGAATACACCCGGATCAAGTAGGACTTATATCTAGTATTTAGGAGTGATTCAATATTCATAAATCCATCAATGTGATACATCACATTAACAAACTGAAGAACAAAAACTGCATGGTTATTACAATAGGTGCAGAGAAATCATTTTTTAAAGTACAACATCCTTTCATGATGAAAACTTTAAGCAAATCATGTATAGAAGAAACATTCCCCAACACAATCAAGGCAATTCATGACAAACCCATGGCCAACATCCTATTGAATGGAGAAAACTGGAAGCATTCCCCCTAAGATACAAAATAAAACATGGATGCTCACTCTCATCATTACTATTCAAGATAGCCCTGGACGTTTTAGCCAGAGACATTAGGGAAAAAAAAGAAATCAATATGATACAAATTGGAAAGGAGCAATTCAAACTATCCTTATTTTCAGTTGCCATTCTTCAAATTCTATATTTAGAGAATCCAAAAGACTCTACTGATAGGCTATTAGAACTCATAAAAGTGTTTAGTAGAGTGGCAGGAAATAAAATCAAAACATAAAAAGCAATAGCCTTTGTGTACACAAACAATCCTATGGCTGAAAAAGAACTTCTAAGATCACCATCCACAGTAGCTAAAAAAAGAATTAAATACCTTGGAATAAATTTAACTAAGGATATGAAAATCTCCATGATGGAAATTACAAAACATTAAAGGAATAAATAGGATAAGAAATTAAAAAATGGAAAAATTTTCCATGTTCATGGATTGGAAGAATCAGCATCATCAAAATATCCATACTACCAAAACCAATTTAGAGATTCAATGTGATCCCAAGCAAAATACCAGCGATATTCTTCTTGAATCTAAAAAAAAAAATGATGTTAAAATTTGTATGAAAACACAAAGGACTGCAAATAACTAAATCAATCTTAAATAGCAAAAACAAAGCCAGAGGCATCACAATTGCAAGACATACTGCAGGGCAGTTATATTTGAAGCAGCCCGATACTGGCACAAAAACAGACATGTAAACCAATGGAACAGAATAGAAACTCCATAAATGAATCCACACATCTACATCCAACTTATTTTTGACAAAGTAGCTAAAAATCAATCCCTGGAGCAAGGACAGTCTTTTTAACAAACAGTGCTGGGAAAACTGGATCTCTGCATGCAGAAGTATGAAGCAAGACCCATACCTTACACCTTATCAAAAGTTCACTCAAAATGAATAAAAGACCTAAATGTATGACTCACTACCATCAAATCATTAGAGAACATAGAGGAAACTCAGAAACTCAGAAAGACATTGGCATAGGCAAAGACTTAGTGGAAAAGACCCCAGAAGCACAGGCAATCAAAGCCAGAATTAACAAATGTTTTTACATCAAATTGAGAAGCTTCTGCATTGCAAAAGAAACACTCAGCAAACTGAAGAGGCAACTGAGGCAATGGAAGAAATTACTTGCAAACTATGCAACTGATGAAAGATCAATAGCTAGAATCTATAAAGAGCTCAAGAAGCTCAACAATAAAATAATTTAGTTAAGAAATGGGTAAAGAACTTGAACAGGCATTTTTCAAAAGAGGAAATCCAAATGGTCAACATACACATGAAATGATCAGGATCACTAGCCATCAGAGAAATGCAAATTAAAAAACCACAATGAGGTTTTCACCTCAACCCGGTTAGAATGGTTTTCATACAGAAATCAATAAGCAACAAATGCTGGCAAGGATCTGGGGATAAAGGAACCCTAATGCACTGCTGGCAGGAATGTAAAATGCTACAGCCACTGTGTTTTAGATAGTATGGAGATACCTCACAAATCTAAATACAGGCCAATAGTATGACCCAGCCATCCCACTCCTGGAAATTTACCCAAACATAAAGAAATCAGCATCTGAAAAAGTTATCTGTACCCCCATGTTTATGGCAGGTCAATTCACAACAGCTAAGTTATGAAATCAACCCAGATTTCCATAAAATGAAGACTGCACAAAGAAATTATGGGATATACCATGGAAAGCTACTCAGTGGTTAAAGAAAAAAAAAACAGCCTTTTGTTTACAATAAAATGGATGCAACTGGAAAACATTATACTTAGTGAAATGAGGCAGTCCTGAAAAGACAAATACCATATGTTCTTCGTGATCAGTGGTAACTAAGAGAGTACCTATAAGTTATTCTATAGAAGTGAAATTGACTCTCTGAGATGAGGAGTTTGAACAGCCATTGTCTTGACTGTTGAGGGAGTTTATTTTGTTGGACTATTTGTTGAACTCTGTACTTAATGTAGGATTAATTTTATGTGTATAAAGTTAATTTAAAATAGATATTAGTAAAAATAAAAATGGGAATAAGAGATGGAGAAGAAAGAGAAAGAAGGGTGGGAGTACAGGTGGGAGGGTGAGTGGGAAGAATCACTATGTTCCTAAATTTGTATTTATGGAATGCAAGAAGTTTGCATACCTTAAATAAAAAGTTTCTGGGGAAAGTCTGATTGAGTGCCCACAACCCTCCTCTGCACAGGGTCCATGTCTCAGGATTTGCAAGCAATTGCCCTACAAACTGCTTTCCTAACACGTGCCTGCCTCGCATGGCCCCAGCTCCTCCCAGATCCCCCCTGCTCCTTGCAGACAGTTAAAGTTGGAAAGAGTCTATAAATTTTGCAAGTTTGACTGGGTTTGGTAGATCAATGGAAAAACAAGTAGGATTCTATTGGTCTTTCTCAATGAAAGGATTTTCCTAAATAGACAAGTCTTTTGGTTACTTCTATTGTCTTTTCCCCTCTTTTCCTTCCACTGATGTCTCCTATTGCATTTTGTTTCATCAACACATCGATGCAGCCTCAGAGCAGAGACTTGAAGGGCCCTCCTAGTGTCGCTCCCCGTCTTCGTGGAGGAACGACACAGGACCCTGCGCTGTTCTTTCGTCTGCTCGGCCCTTCCCGGGTTTGCTGCTGGTTCTTCCCGGGTTGGCTGCCGACCCTTCCACCTCCGTGGATGAGCAGTTCCCCCTGCCACTTTTCCCCACTTCCGCGGGGGAGCGGCACACCGCCGGCCGGCTCTCTCGGGGGCTGCACAGGTGTTCCTTCAGATAGATGTTCCTGGTGCATGTTGTCTCTCTCCTCCTTTATAGTCCTCCTCCGCCAATCCCAACTCGGCTGCCCACACGCCGAGTACGCTGCTCTCCTCCAATCAGGAGTGGCTCTTGCAGCTTGTCAAGTTGGTGAGAGGCAGCTGGGTAGAAGCTGTACGCTCCTCTCCCAGCGCCACATTGTGGGAGAGCAGATGCATAGAATAAGTCTTAATTCCAGTAACTTAGTCTAGTCCGGGTTGCTCCCCACACCTAGAAAACCGATGTTTTCCAAAATGCCCCCAGACTGAAGAACTGAAAGAAGAATTGGCTAGTGTGGAATGCAGTTCCTATCTCTGTATAATGTGTCTGTGATTGTGGAACAATGGAAAAAATTGCTGCATCTGCAATGTTATTCAGTTCACAATTTTTTTTCCCTGAGGTCACAATGGTATCCAGGTTTCCACATTTTATCATAACTTGAAATAGACACATTCAAAGTGACTTCTAAATGACCAAAAGCTACTTGACCAGAAGAATTCAATTTATAACAAGATTTGCCACTTCAAAGTCAATTCTATCCCTTCTGTTAACCATAGGCAGCAGAATGAAGTCATTTTCTGTGGATTGCAGTAAGTTCATATACTAGATGCCTACAGGATTACAATTACTAACCCGAAGGGTTTGAAACTTTCACCACTAGAATCACATTTTTTTCCTCTGCAATACTGTCTTGGTCTCAAAATTTGAATTTTCTTTAATTTTACATTTATGTATCCAAATTTGTAGTCACCAGTTTGTTCATCAAATGTCAACTATCATACATAGGTTTTCATACCTGTATACCACAAGACTTCCACTCTCTCAAAACCTATTTATTTTTTGGCTAATTCCTGAAGCATATCTGACTTGCAGAACAACAAGGAAGCTACCCCATATGTAAACCATGGTATCCAAGTGGCATGTTTCAGCAGAACTAACTAATAGTCCCCAAGAGTGAATCCACAGTCCTATAAGCTCCCTGCTGATCCTGCTACAGACTACTACAAACAAACTGCATAAAAGAAAGGTAGGAAATTTGAATTGAATCAGAAAACTCTGAATTAGTTGAAGTTCCCTGATTAGACACTCAGTAAGTTCTAGGCAGTTGGATAAAATGTCTATTGCAATATGCATTAAATTTAGTAATACCTAACGTCAATCATTTTGCACCTCTGCCTTGAGCTGGAGAGCACTATACCCACTAAATTCAAAGTTTCAAAGATAATATTCTGGGATCAATGTTTCTGAATCAGAATGCACATGTTATTGAAGAAGCATGAAAGAGGGGATGAGCGCAAAATGACAGGGGGGGTTTCTTTCTCTTAGGCTTGGATTGATGAGTGGAAATGCTTCCAGTAGAGGTGCAGGTGGGCAGTGTCCAATCAGAGCAAGTACCAAGTGCAGAGGAAATGGGGTCTCATGTTCTGGAAGCATCACGTGGTATAGCTGAGAGGAATGTTCCCCTTCTCATCCAATCATATCTCATCCCTTCCTCCTTCCCGCGGGGAATTTGGAGCAAAAGCATTTGCTACAGTTTCTTGATAAAGTGTCTTAAAAGGTGGCGGGAAAACTAAGTGTTACTCAGGGAAACCTAAGCCTTCTGTTTGTAGAGCACTGTCCCATAGGCCTGAGCCCACAAAGTCAGTGTCACTGTACCTTGAGATGAGCGAGGAGCCATTTTCCCACTTTCTAAGAGTGAGGAAAGGGAGAGCTGATAAGGAAAGCAAGCAGATCATAAGTCCTGTTCTCAGACGTCTTTCCACGTTCTCCAGGGAGACTTTCCATGGGTGCAGAATATCTAATATTTATCATATCCTACATTAAAAACTATAACAAAAGCTTTAAATATGTGTAGTAACTTGAAGTAACTATAATATACCCACTACTGATAGTTGTACATCATATATTTTAATAAAAAATAAATATTTTTCAAGCATAAAAATGGAGGAAATATGGACATATTTGAAAATATCTTTAATTATCTAGCTTTATAGAAGGCTGAAGGGCTTTCTTTTAAAATTTTTATTTATTTATTTGAAAGGGAGAGAAAGAGTGAAAACAAAATAAAGAGAGATAGATAGCCCATCCACTAGTTCACTCCTCAAATGCTCACAACAGCTGGACAGGGCTAGGGACAAAGCCAGAAGGAAGGAACCATCCAGGTCTCCCACAAGGTAGCACAAACCTAATCACCTGAGCCATCATCACTGCCTCCCAGGGTTTTCACCAGCAGAAAGCTTGAGTCAGGAGCCAAAGACTGGAGTGGGATACAAGAATGTTAACCTCTAGACTCAGCTTCCACCCCTTGGATTTTCTTATATGCATTCATTTTCCTGTCATTATTATTTTGGACAAAGTTAAAGAAAATCCAGGTAAATACAGTATGTACAAAAAGGATCAGTTTAGTAGTCTGTTCAGATAACTCTTTTCTAAATTCACACTTAAATTTGACAAATGATAGCTTCTTAAAGTCATTTGCCATGTAGTTCTGAAACCACATCAAAAACATTTTCATACTTTGTTAAACTCATTGGCCTATCTGGTACTTTGAATAGATCTTTACCAATGCTTGATGACATCATGTACTACTCATTTAGAAAATACTGGCTTCTACAAGTATTCTAAGTGGTACTTCACATCATCAGGCAATGGCAAAAACATATGCATTAGTAACATCATAAATTTCATCATAAAAGTCTTCACATATTGGAAAGATATAAACTCATAGTGGTACATTCAGGTAGTCTTGCAAAATCTTAATTTTTACTTCAAGGCCCAACTTTTGTTATTTGAAAAACCAATAAAATTTGTTTTCCTCCAAATGTCAGGCTCACTGTGTTCATTTTTGAGAAAATGTCTCCCAAATGCTCCAACTTTGGCAATCCATATTTCTTTCTATTTTTAGTTGTTCTCTTAAGTAAAAGTTTTGTTCTGTATAAAACATAGTTTACCAGGAAACTCAAATAATTGCCCAAGTGCCTTTCAGTGAGACAACTATTGTGAGTGCAGTTCAGTCCACAGAGCGCCTTGAAGGCACTGTCCCTTTCATGACAGAGAACGTTAAAAAGACATGTCCGTAGTGTCAGGATTTGATGAAATTAATCACTGTAACATTCCATCACAACATTCTTGATACAACTGGCTGTTTCTTTTCTGTGAGATGTATGGTCACCTAAAAAGCTATTAACTATTAGTACAGTGTGCTGTCACGATGTGTCAGCAGCAAATTACAAACTCACCAGCAAATTGCCGTTATTGTTTGGGGCACGGCAAATACAAACTTGGTAAAAACAGAAAATAATAACACAGTGGCTTTATGAAAATAATATTGAAGTCATGGATCCTCTGGCAGTGTCTCCAGTTTATCCAGCAGTCTGTGGACTAAACTTTGAGAAACTCAGGTCTAAAGAGCCTAAAAATCAAGGAATTCAGGGTGCGTGTATTTACTCAGTGGTGAAAGATGGATCTCTGCTTCCCAAGCGATGAACTTATTAAACAGTGGCTTTCTAGAATTTAAGACATCCTCTTTGCCTTGCCCAGGGAACCTCAAACTGAGCTAAGCCCCACTATCTATGCAGAAACTCCCATAACAAGGAATGAAAAATGCACCTGCAATGCTGGGCTTCTCCTGGAGCTTACCATCCAAAGAGTAGTGTGCAGCATGGAGATGAATACTTTGTCTTTTCTTTAAGATGTGGTCCAGCAGGATCATGAGACGTGTCTGGACACTGCTGGATCACTGTGGCCAGGAGACTCTCAGTGGTGTGGCACTGACCATGATTTCCTGGGAGTTCCCCCAGTGTGGCTAGGATGCCAGCTTGGCTTGTCCTTGATCCTATGGCCTTGGAAGTTACAGTTAGCAAAGAACCAACATCAGAGATTTAAGGGATAGTTATCAAAGAATGCTTTCGTGGAGAGATTACAAAGAAGGGTACAGTGCTTCACTCTCTACCTCAGCATGACAAACGCAGCTCATCAACTACCACACTGGTGGCCCCAACGGTTTCCAGCCTTGGTTAGCAATGAGAAATCCAATCACTTCCCATCAACCAGTGAACTGAAGACAACTGCCATTCATTTCACAGGTCAGGTACCTGTATAAGCTGAAGACCTGACTCTTGCTTCCATTCTCAGTGACAAGAAACCAGAGCTTCAGACCAAGCTTATCAATGGAATTCCATTCTTTTCCAAGTTGGGAAGATCTGTTATCCCATTGCTCTTGTGTTTTTATGTTTTAAATTCATAGACACATATATTTATAATATTTTATTAATAGCTACTTTAGGTTTGATGTATAGTAGGGGCATACCTTCCCTGTAAATTTACATCATAATTTTAAGGAAGATTTATTTAAAATGCAGAATGGCAGAGAGAGGGAGAGACAGACAAAGACAGAGAGATCTTCTGTAGGCTGATTCACTCCCCAAACGTCACAACATCCAGTCTGGGTCAAGCTGAAGCCAGGAGCCAGGAGCTCCATTCTGGTCTCCCACATGAGTGACAGGGTTCTAAGACCATCCTCTGCTGTCTTCTCAGATTTGTTGGCAAGAAACTGGATTGGAAACATAGCAACTGAGACTTGAACCCACCTCCATAATGGGATGCCAACATCGGCAGCAGCAGCAGTGATATCTTAACCAGCTGTACCACAACACCAGCCCCTGAAATTTTCCTAAAGCACATTAGTGTTTTCTTTAATATTTATTTTACACACTTTGAAATAGGTAATAATCTGCTCGTTTTATAATTGAATCATTAAATTTCGAATAGATTATGTAGTTTTTCTGGAGTTATAATGTTGGCTTTGGCTAGAGTCCCTATTTGAAGCCTGATGAATTTCAATCCAATAGCCAGTTTTTTTTTTCCATTTCACAATGATGGGAAGAAATCTTAGGCTAATCTCTCAAATTAATGTGCACTTTATTTGGAAAATATTTTATGAAGTTTTTCTTTCAACTATACCCACAATCAATATCTCTCCCACCAATGATGGAAGATATTTTTTTCCCCTGTATAGGTACAAAATGTGGTATTTCAGATCTCATTTTTCATGAATCATTAATCATAATTTATTCACTTTCACCAGATACTGTGGGTAGCTGTCCCTGAATGGGGTCAGGGAGACTATGGTGTCCTCTTAACACCGTCTGAAGAAGACTAATAAGCTGAGCAATCACCTATAGCCCGCGGAAGACTGGTTATAGCCGCTGCACAAGGGACACTGCACAGAAAGGCCCAGCGTTTGCAGCTGTGGTGGTGGTTCACACAGCATGAGCTCCCTCGCACAATTTGTGTAGTGCTCTGTTCCTGCAGTTCCGTGACTCACGTGAGTTCAGCGTGGAATCCAAACCAACATGGCCAAGAGTTTTTAAGCAGAAATCATTCCTTCAGTGAGTCACCTCGGACTTGACCGGGGTCTCTTGTTTAGTCAAGATGTCAAAATCAAGGAGGCACCTGGAGCCTAGGGTAAAGCCACCACCTGAGGCACTGGCATCCCATATGGGTGCCCATTTGAGTCCTGGCTGCTCCACTTCCAATCCAGCTCCCTGCTAGTGCACCTGGGAAAGCAGGGGACTCTTCAGTGTGTTCGTATGTGAATCAGAATTTTAGCTGTTGGGGCTGCTGCTGTGGTGTTGTGGGCTAAGCCTCTGTCTGTGGCGCCAACATCCCACATGGGCACTGGTTCATGTCCTGGCTGTTCCTATTGGAAGAAAGGTTCCCAGACCCTCCATTGGACATCTGGGATGTGGGTGGGGCCCGGCCCCTGAGAGGCACCGCCCTCCCCACAGACCAGACCAGGGAAGACCAAGGTCATGTAAGTTAAGAAATTCTCTCAGAGGAGAAGAGGGGACACGTACTTCATTCAGATTCCCAGGGAGCAAGCTCCAGCGTAACCCCGAACGGCTGCAGCTAATGCCACCTCTCAGCTTCCTAGCAGGAAAGCAGAGTCTGGAATACAAACTCCACAGCTTATTCATAACGGTCATCAGAGGAGTTGGTGACACTCACTGACCGTCATCTCGGGGGCCTGCCCAGAAGCTGAGAACCATGGTCTGTCCCCCAGGGAAGCTGACAGCTGTGGTTAGCTGGCCCCATGACTGGCATCTGCCAGTGCTCAGCACACAGGAGCTGCAACACTAGGAATATTTGGCCTGCAAGGAGATTCCTCCTTCTACACTCTGGTTTCCAATGAGTTTGTGGGAAAAGAGGGAGATATGCTAATTGATCTATCCAATGAAATATCATAGATGTGCTACTGGGTATTTCCATGACTCCTCATTAATATAAATGGAAATTTTAAGAAGAAAGAAATGTCGTCTCCTTTATGTGACTAAAATTTTTTTTTGACAGGCAGCGTGGATAGTGAGAAAGAGAGACAGAGAGAAAGGTCCTCCTTTGCCGTTGGTTCACCCTCCAATGGCCGCCGTGGCCAGCATGCTGCGGCCGGCGCACCGTGCTGATCCGATGGCAGGAGCCAGGTACTTATCCTGGTCTCCCATGGGGTGCAGGGCCCAAGCACTTGGGCCATCCTCCGCTGCACTCCCGGGCCACAGCAGAGAGCTGGCCTGGAAGAGGGGCAACCGGGACAGAATCCGGCACCCCGACCGGGACTAGAACCCTGTGTGCCTGCACCGCTAGGCAGAGGATTAGCCTAGTGAGCCGCGGCACCGGCCTGTGACTAAAATTTTTAAACTCTTCCAGCCAAGGAGAGGGTAAAATTATCAAACTAAACAGAAAGTGCTCCCTACCCCGCCTCCAACACTGATGAACAACTGTATAAGCAGCTTTTTGGAAAAGTGTCATCTCAGCTGATGACCTACTTGGCTACCAGAGGTCATTTCTATTTTTAAAAAGTGTTGATATTTATTATTCCCTTATTTATTATTACCTTTAAATGAATATTTGTTTTCCTTGCTTCTGAGAGTGATGGGATTGTAGTCATTATGTAGACAACACTGGGTCAAATGACAATCATTTTTGGTAAATCAAAGAATATATGAGAGAGAGCTTCCACAATAACAGGAAGTACCCTGGACCCAGCTACCAAGTCAGAAACCAACAAGGTGATGCAACTGTCCCACTGCACTGCCCACAACTCGCCTGATCCCCAGGGAGCTCCCTGACTTGCTGAGTCACGCACATCAAATGCAAGGCCCAGCTAGGCCTCCTGTTCTCTGAGCAAGCCCTCTGTGGCACAAAACATGTTGCTTCTGTCACCCAAGGAAAGAGAAATATTCTGCTAATGCTGGTGCCACTCACCCATGCCTGTCCCAGGAATTCCTCCATGAGGGTTCGAAGCTTCCAGAATTCCTGGAAAACAAGGAGAAAGCACAAGTGTGTTTGATTTTTGTTTCCCTAGGTCCTGCTACGATTCACTATACGCCTGTCAGTGTCTTCACTTGGGAACAAAAGAGAATCCACACCCTTTTCTTTCTCATACATACGAAACTTGTCCTTGTGGAGTTGCCTTTTTTCCCTAAAACATGGAAATTAATTGGAGATTGAAGGGGAGAAGACCAACGCAAGCTACTTAGAAAGGAAGGATTTGGCAGGGTTGTTCCTCCCTGCCGATGGTCTGCTTTCTTGGTTTCTGTAGTGTAACGACCAAAAGGGCTTCAAATATCATCTAAATAACAACACACCACATGGAAACCCCTCCCCACTCAACAGATAGCACATTTTGCAAAAGTCTTTGTTGTCAGTCCATTGCTACCATGGATTTTGTCTGAGCAGCAGCAGTTTTAGACATCACGTTTTCACAAGGCACGCCTCTTTGTGATTACATACCAAAGACCTTCTCAGTGCCAACCAATCTGTCAGCATTTACATGAGAGCTATTGAAAACAATAATCAGGTAGGGCCACACTCTTCCAGGAGCTCAGTGTCCCTGGTTTCTTCCCGCTGATCGCCCGCCCGCTCTCTAGGAGAAGCAAGACCCACTCCTCTGCATGACTCATGAAGGGAACATTGTGCTTAAACCTAACAAGATAAACTACAACTGTCTCCCAAACCTTTCCTTCATCTCTCTCTTTTTAACACTCTGTCCAGGGCTTGATCAGGCACAACTGCGAAGGGGACAAAACTGATGTCGAGTGCTGTATTTGAAAGCAAGTGACACAGTATTTAGGAAATAATTTTGGAACAAGACCTACATTTCTACATTAAATACATCGTATGTCAAGTATGTGACTTATGGGGTTGGCATTTGCCTCAGGGTTGATGATACTGCCTGGACCCCTGTGCCCCATATCAGAGTGCCTGGTTGAAGTCCTATCTCCTCCACTTCCAATCTAGCTTCCTGTTAATGCATACCCTGGGAGGTAGCAGGTCATGGATCAAGTAATGAGGTCCCCGCCACCCCTGTGGGAGATCTGGACTGAGTTTTAGGTTCCTGGTCTCAGCTTGTCTCAGTCATGGCTATTGCAAGCATCTGGAGTAGTGAACCAGTGGGCAAAAGATTCCTCTCTCTCTCTCTCTCTCTCTCTCTCTCTCTCTCTCTCTCTCCCCCCACTTCCATTCAAATATGGTGAAAAATAAAGTATTTAAAACTATAAATAGTACTTAAGTCAGTTGAACCAAAACCTTGATGTTTTCTTCTGAGAAATGAGAATAATTGTACCAATTCATAAAGTAAAGTAATCATTTCTAAATCCTATACTCTTTTAATCTTTGTCTAAGACTCTTAAAAATAAAATTATAGCATATACAGGTCTCATTTGGGCTAATGATCTTCAGGTAGATTTGGCCTTTCCTATTTTTATAATCATTTTCTAAATCTTAAATGTATGTATTTCATCTTGTCACCAAATTATTTTGTGGCTGCATCAAACGTGTGTGGAAAGGAAGTGTAGTGTCCAAGGTTCTTTCTCCCCTTGGGGACACTGAGGGCTGAGAACAGCTCTGTTATATGTCCCGGTAGGATGTACATTACACTGGTCATGAAACCCAGGGAGTGAAACTCTTAGGGTGAAATTTCAGGCAAAATTAGAAAACAGAAAATAATAATGGGCATGTGGGTAGAGGGTGAAGCCAGGAGAGGCATTTGGTCATTTGCAGCCTCTGAAACGGGACCATATGGGGGGCGTTTGCTCCAGCTTGGAGGCAGCCTGGCCCTGCCAATGTGTGCTGTTCAAACTACTGAGCTCTCATCTGCCCAGTTGAACACAAATGGAAAGGATCAGCACTCACCAGATGGACCCAGAAGCTGCAGCCATTGCCTCTGAGGGTCTTGCTTGAATTTAAAGGGCCCTGCACCACCAGGATATGGGGTCGGAGGAATCCCAGGGTGCCCTCAGCTCACCAGCCAGCCCTCTCCATATCAGTGCCCTGCCTGCTGAGGCTACACTCACTGCCCTTGCACCTGGACTGAGGGTGGATTCTGGACTGGCACAGGAACTAGGAGATGCAGGGATGATAGAAACCGTGGTGGCAGGGAATGATGAGGCACAAATATCGAAGAGATCAAGAAAAACCTCTAAGTTCTTGGCCCAGTGTAGGGGGAGGGGGAGATGGTCCTTGGATCTGGAGCCTGGTGGGAAACCAGTGTCCTTGTGTGCAGGGCACAAGGAGGTGCATCTGTACACTGTGGCTGTTGGGATACCTGGGGGTCAACACCGTGAGAGTCTGGTCAATGCTGAGCTGATGTCAGAGGCAGCCAAGGACAGGCCCTTACTGCCTGGTCTCTTCCTGGGTGCAGGTAGGATGAGGGTGTGGCCCATGGATAGGATCTTGAAACCTGAAAGTCAAAGTGAATAGAACTAACGTACATCAAAAAGCAATGAGGAGAGAAGACTTTGAATTCCAGAATCATGTCGAAGCCTTAGAGACATCTGGACAGAGCAAGGAAGACGAGGTCAGATGAGGGCTGAGGATGGAACCTGAGCAGAACACCTTCCCTGGGCCTTCCGCGGAGTGTGGTGGGCTTCATCGACCCTGGAAGACAGGCTACGTGAGAAGTGAGGCAGAAAGCCAGGCGTGTCTTGACCAAAAACCATCATTTCTACTGGGTAGGAGCTGCTGGACACGGATGGGACGATTCTGTGCAGGGTTGGGCATTCATTCGGAGATGTATTAGAAACGTCAAAGATGGTTTCAGGGAAAATACGCTGACTGTGGAGAGAAGAAGTGCCTCGCCCTAAAGCACAGAGGTGACACTCCACACGTGTGGGGCCTCCATGGTCCTGCAAGCCCAGGATCATGATCTCATTCTAAATACAGAAAATTCCAGAAAAGCAGGGGAGAGCGAGGCTAATGCACTGGTTCCGAAAGACAAAGCTACTTAGAAACTGGCCCCTGCCATGGCTGGCAATTAATAAGTCCTTACTAAGCATGCTGAATTTGAACTCTTTCATTGTCCTGAGATTAAAAGTTACCATTACACCAGCATTTTTTAGAAAATATGAAACTGGAGTTCCCTAAATTCCATATCTTATGAAAGCATCAAAACAGAGGTATTACTTCAAAGGATCAGTCTATTTAATGAAAAGAACATCTGACACATATATCTGTGGTAAGAATCCATCAACAGGGGCTGGCACTGTGGCGCAGCGGGTTGACGCCCTGGCCTGAAGCTCTGGCATCCCATATGGGCGCCGGTTCTAGTCCCAGCTGCTCCACTTCCGATCCAGCACTCTGCTGTGGCCTGGGAAAGCAGTGGAGGATGGCCCAAGTCCTTGGGCCCCTGAACCTGCATGGGAGACCTGGAGGAGGCTCCCAGCTCCTGGCTCCTGGCTTCGGATTGGCGCAGCTCCAGCTGTGGCCATCTGGGGAGTGAGCAATCGGATGAAACACCTCTCTCTCTCTGCCTTTCCTCTCTCTGTGTAACTCTGACTTTCAATTCCAATAAATAAATCTTTAAAAAAATACTCCATAAACAAACTGTTTCTGATTTTTCCAATTACATTCAATTTTTATGTTTTTTAAACTTTTATTTAGTAAATATCAATTTCCAAAGTATAATTTATGTATTACAATGGCTTTTCCCCCCATAATTTCCCTTCCACTCGCACCCCTCCCATCTCCCACTCCCTCTCCCATTCCATTCACATCAAGATTCATTTTCAATTCTCTTTATATACAGAAGATCGATTTAGTATATATTAAGTAAAGATTTCAACAGTTTGCACCCACACAGAACATAAAGTGTAAAATACTGTTTCGGTACTAGTTATAGCATTACTTCACATTGGACAACACATTAAGGACAGAGATCCTACATGAGGAGTAAGGACACAGTGACTCCTGCTGTTGACTTAACAATTTGACACTCTTGTTTATGGCATCAGTAATCTCCCTAGGCTCTAGTCATGAGTTGCCAAGGCTATGGAAGACTTGTGAGTTCACCAACTTCGATCTTATTTTGACAAGGTCATAGTCAAAGTGGAAGTTCTCTCCTCTCTTCAGAGAAAGGTACCTCTCTTTGATGGCCCCATTCTTTCTACTGGGATCTCACTGACAGAGATTTTTCATTTAGGTGTTTGTTTTTTTGTTTGTTTGTTTGTTTGTTTTTGCCAGTGTCTTGGCTTTCCATGCCTAAAATACTCTCATGGGCTCTTCAGCCAGATCCAAATGCCTTAAGGGCTGATTCTGAGGTTTGAGGCCAGAATGCTGTTTAGGTCATCTGCCATTCTATGAGTCTGTTGTATATCCCACTTCCCGTGTTGAATCGTTCTCTCTCTTTTTTATTCTATCAGTTAGTATTAGCAGACACTAGTCTTGTTTCTGTGATCCCTTTGACTCTTAGACCTATCAGTATGATCAATTGTGAACTGAAATTGATCACTTGGACTAGTAAGATGGCATTGGTACATGCCACCTTGATGGGATTGTATTGGAATCCCCTGGCAGATTTCTAACTCCACCATTTGGGGTAAGTCAGCTTGAGCATGTCCCAAATTGTACACCTCCTCCCTCTCTTATTCCCACTCTTGTATTTAACAGGGATCACTTTTCAGTTAAATTTAAACACCTAAGAATAATTGTGTGTTAATTACAGAGTTCAACCAATAGTATTAACTAAAACAAAAAAAATACTAAAAGGGATAAAGTATTAAATTGTACATCAACAGTCAGGACAAGGGCTGATCAAGTCACTGTTACTAATAGTGTCCATTTCACTTCAACAGGTTTCCTTTTTGGTGCTTGGTTAGTTGTCACCGATCAGGGAGAACATATGATATTTGTCCCTCTGGGACGGGCTTATTTCACTCAGCATGATGTTTTCCAGATTCCTCCATTTTGTTGCTAATGACCGGATTTCAATTTCTACTGCTGTATAGTATTCTATAGAGTACATGTCCCGTAGTTTCTTTATCCAGTCTACTGTTGATGGTCATTTGGGTTGATTCCGGGTCTTAGCTGTTGTGAATTGAGCTGCAATAAACATTAAGATGCAGACAGCTTGTTTGTTTGCCAATTTAATTTCCTTTAGGTAAATTCCAAGGAGTGGGATGGCTGGGTCGAACGGTAGGGTTATATTCAGGTTTCTGAGGAATCTCCAGACTGATTTCCATAGTGGCTTAACCAGTTTGCATTCCCATCAACAGTGGGTTAGTGTCCCTTTTTCCCCACATCCTCTCCAGCATCTGTTGTTGGTAGATTTCTGCATGTGAGCCATTCTCACCGGGGTGAGGTGAAACCTCATTGTGGTTTTGATTTGCATTTCCCTGATTGCTAGTGATCCTGAACATTTTTCATGTGTCTATTGGCCTTTTGGATTTCCTCTTTTGAAAAATGTCTATTGAGGTCCTTGGCCCATCTCTTAAGTGGGTTGTTTGTTTTGATCTTGTGGAGTTTCTTGATCTCTTTGTAGATTCTGGTTATTAACCCTTTATCTGTTGCATAGTTTGCAAATATTTTTTCCCATTCTGTCGGTTGCCTCTTCACTCTCCTGACTGTTTCTTTTGCAGTACAGAAACTTCTCAATTTGATGCAATCCCAAATGTTAATTTTGGTGTTGACTGCCTGTGCTTCCAGGGTACCAGCAAAGACTACATTCAATTTTTGTTAAAGATTTTCTTATATATTTTGTGATATAATAAATTTTGAAATCTTTTATTTGCTTTGAAACCTGTCTCTTCACATCAGTGTTACCAAAGCAAGCTCTTGATAAATCATTACTTAACTTGCAGGTTCTTCTATAATGCACCATGTTAGTGAATTAGAATCTAATTCAATAAAATTTTAAATTTAATAAGATGTAGACATCAGTAAGATCCTGAGTGGCAATGGAACAACTTTATTGTAAACCACATTACCCAAATCAAGTATTTGGTTTCATTTATTAATCCACATGCCATAATGATTAATTCATAGTGATAACTTCTATTTAGCAGCTAAAATTTTCCCTTCTCATGAGGCTAGATTTTCGTTTACTGTCAGTCTCCTAACGTTTTGTATCTAGCATATGCAGCATTTCAGTAGCAGTGTTATTATTCTGGCTATTAATGAGAGAAAGTTTTCTATTGGTTTTACTGAGTCAGTCAAGCTGGAGGATAGTAGTGGTGGTGTGTGTAAGACTCTTCCCACTTCTGACCCCTACGTCCTGTTTGGCCCCAAGCCAGTGTCACTGGCTTCTGCATGTGCATCTTAGGATCTCTTCTCCACCTCCAGCTTCAGTGAGCTACTTGCTAGGCAACTCTACACACTCTGTTTGGAAAGGTGCACATCCTACTTGCAAGAACAGAAGCAACCCGCAGGGTGTTTATCAAAAGCAGCTAAGGACTGGGTAACCAAGATAGAAAGTACAAAATATCAAAAGGCAGGAAGTCCAAATAACAATAACCTGAATGCCTGCCCAAGCCTTGGTCTCTTCAGGATGATTGACAAGGGATACCCATCACCTGGCCCAAAGGCACAGCTGGCTTGAGTCCTTCCAGAAACAATGGGTTGGCTGAAAGAAGTTCTAGGGCTAGCGCGCTGTACAGATCCGAAGGCAGGAGCCAGGTGCTTCTCCTGGTCTCCCATGGGGTGCAGGGCCCAAGGACTTGGGCCATCCTCCACTGCACTCCCTGGCCACAGCAGAGAGCTGGCCTGGAAGAGGGGCAACCGGGACAGAATCCGGCACCCCTAGAATGTGCTTTTTGGGTTCCAGTCACTTGAAGCTGTTGCACATCCACTGAACTTCACCTTATCAGACTTTTCTGCAACTCTTCAATACTGCAAGCATGTACTTTGATGGCATCTTTTATTTCAAAAATGTGAGATTCAAGCCTTGAATTGTGTTCCAGGTGATCCTGTATCTTCTTTGCATTTTGCCCCACTTGTGTAGTGCGTCTGGTTCTCGGGATTTACTGTTGAGTTCATCTCGTTTGTTCATTATATCCTGCGCCTCGTTGTTTAACTTAAAGTAAAACTGCCATAAGCTTCAGTGATGCTTCTTCTTCAGATCACCTGTCCTCAATGTCATCGTATTGCTGCTGGAGGTGTGCTGTATCTACTGAAATCAGTCTTTTTTTTTTTTTTTTTTTTTTTTTTTGACAGGCAGAGTGGACAGTGAGAGAGAGAGACAGAGAGAAAGGTCTTCCTTTGCCGTTGGTTCACCCTCCAATGGCTGCTGAGGCCGGTGTGCTGCGGCCGGCGCACCATGCTGATCCGAAGGCAAGAGCCAGGTGCTTCCTCCTGGTCTCCCATGGGGTGCAGGGCCCAAGCACTTGGGCCATAGCAGAGAGCTGGCCTGGAAGAGGGGCAACCGGGACAGAATCCGGCGCCCCGACTGGAACTAGAACCCGGTGTGCCGGCGCCGCTAGGCAGAGGATTAGCCTGTTGAGCCACAGTGCTGGCCCTGAAATCAGTCTTAACAGGGTGCCCTCAAGATTTCCAGTTTCACTTGATTGCATAATATCTTTCAACTCGTTATTTTCTTGATCAAGCTCTTCTAGGATATCTTGAATATTTCTAGCACTTTGTACTCCCTACTGTTGTAGATCTTCTGATTCTTGGTATTGTCTTTGTGTTTTCCTTAATGTCTTTTTTAAAGATTTATTTATGTATTTTAAAGGCAGACTTACAGAGGGGTATAGGCAGAGAGAAAGAGAGAGAGAGAGAGAGCAAGCAGATCTTTCACCCATTGGTTCACTCTCCAAATGGCAGCAAAGGCCAGAACTGGGCCAATCTGAAGTCTGAAGTTTCTTCCATGTCTCCCACATGGTTTCAGGGGCCCAAGGACTTGTGCCGTCTTCTACTGCTCTCCCAGGCCATAACAAAGAGCTGGACTGGAAGTGGAGCATCCAGGATTTGAACTGGCACCCATACAGTATGCCGGAACCACTGGTGGCAGCTTTACCTGCTACACCATAGTGCTGGTCCATTCTTTATATTCTTTATTTGATCTTCTAAATTAAAACAGTGACTCTTGTAGCCTCCAGTGACAGCTCCAATACAGGATGTGTTGTTTTGGTATCAGCCAGTTGATGAAGGTGGCAAACCAGTTCCTCATGATTCCTTTCCTTTGGGGCAATGTCTACCTCCTTTTGTTGGCAAAGGTGGATCAGCTGCACTTCATCCTGTAGTTTTATTGCACTCTCTTGTCCAGAAAGATGACTCTGGATGGTGTTTGTCTATTCTCTCACCTGAGTCAAATCATTTTTGCAAGTCAATCCCATTCAGTGTGCTAAGTGCTGGTTCAAGTCGTTGGTGGACTTCTACTTCTTCATGATATCGCTCTTTTAATACCTCTTCCTACAAATATTCTCTGTCCTTCTTAATAAGAAATTGCAGGTCATCAGTTTCCACTCTTTCTTTGAGGAATAGATGCATCTTCATTGTTGTTGCCCAGAGGGGCAGCACATTCCCACAGGATTTCTGATAGCTGCATTTCATTGCTCGTGAACTTCTTCCTTTCTTCTTCAAACTGTGGTTGGTTAGGCTCACTTCTTTCTTTTTTTTAATCTTTATTTATTTATTTTTTATTTTATTTTTTTTGACAGGCAGAGTGGACCGTGAGAGAGAGAGACAGAGAGAAAGGTCTTCCTTTGCCGTTGGTTCACCCTCCAATGGCCACCACGGCTGGCGTGCTGCAGCCGGTGCACCACAATGATCCGAAGGCAGGAGCCAGGTGCTTCTCCTGGTCTCCCATGGAGTGCAGGGCCCAAGCACTTGGGCCATCCTCCACTGCACTCCCGGGCCACAGCAGAGAGCTGGCCTGGAAGAGGGGCAACCGGGACAGAATTCGGCGCCCCGACCGGGAGTAGAACCCTGTGTGCTGGCGCCGCAATGCGGAGGATTAGCCTAGTGAGCTGCCTAGGCTCACTTCTTTCAACCTGCTCTACTTTTTTGGGTGGTGTTTCTAGGTCATCATGTGTTGGCGAACTGACATTCTAATTCAGGTACCACGCTTGCACAGTTACTAATTCTACAGTGATCACAGAATGGCTTCTTGAACATGGCCCATCATGGTTTTCTTTTCTTATTTCTGCCTGATCTGGATAGTGTACAGTCTTCATTCCTACTGATTTAGTCTGAACAGAATCTTGCATTTCAATGGTAGGTTTAAAGTGATAGTAGTTCTCAGGAGACTCCACAAGTTCAGTTGTGCCAAGAGACCACTAGGCTCAAAGGGCCTTTGCAGGTTCCTGGTACGGTGGCTTGATGCTCCTGAGAGCCACTGAAGGTTCCACTTTGGCTTCATCAATCATAGCCTTCCAGGCAGCTGTCACATGCGACAGACGAAGCACAGTCATTCACAGTCCAAGGGTGGTGGTCAGGGGCAGAGGCCTCATCCAAGCAGGGGTAGTCGTGGACATGGAGGCCACGTCAAGGCCTCTGCGTCCCTTCCATTCCTGGTGTGGTGTGTCACCCAACCACGGTGGTAGAGAAACCAGATGCAGCATTTTTCAACCCATGAAATCACTTACTGTCACCAAGCAACAAATAAAAACAACAAAAATAAAATGAATAAATAAGAGTTAATTGAGCCATTTTCATGGACTAAGCCATTCTGTCCTTGGAATTATTCTAATTTAGACTTTTCTGTGCCCTTGGCATACTTGGTCACATTAATATGATTATTAAATGTATTTGAGATAAACACAGAGTTGACCTAATAAGAAGAACATAGCTAATAAAATACTTAAGAATGCTTGACTTTTTAGAAAACTGTCCCTGCCCAGGACACCTGCAGGGGATGACCCTCTTTGCAATTATTTTATGAACTTTTCAGAACAAACTTCTTGCACGTCAAGTATGCTGAGCAGAAACAAAGACACATACTTCCCATGAGAGTTTCCGTTACACAGCTTTGCTGGGAAATACGCACACATATGCCTCTGAGAATGGAGAGGTTATTTACTACGAAGTCCTTGTTTATAAAAGCAGAGGCAGTTGTTAGTACTACTATCTTCTCAGATGGTGAGGGGGCCATTGTCAGCCTGGGGGGAGCCTCTCCCTGCACCCTGGAAGAGAGCTGCCCTCCAGGAGGCGTCCCAATGCCCACAGCCTGTAGGCAACCGAGGGAAAACCAGCACCCCTTGCCTCAAATCATGTGTTATGAATAGCACGGGACACTTTACAGACACGACTTTCAATCTCCAATTTTAGGCGACTTTTACTTTTACATACATGACTTCATTCAGTCTTTGCAACTGCCTCATCCAGATCTTCTCCATTGCAAAGATGACCCAGAACGAGTTTGCCCAGGTTAACTTGTCAACCTCATAGTGACTTCATTATTTTCTGAGAGTTGCCAGACAAACTCCTGCAGTAGAAACTTGTTCTCTCCCATTCTTGGAGTCCAGGGTGTGACACCCAAGGGTCAGTAGGGCCACGCTGCCCAGGACACCTGCAGGGGATGACCCTCTAGTCCACGCAGCTCTGCTGTTGCAGCAGTCCCTGGTGATTCTTGGATTGCAGACATTCACTCTGATTGTTCCCTCCATAGTCATCTGGTGCTCTCCCAACGTGTCTCCACGTCCCTCTTCTTATATGGACACCCAATTTAGCATGAGTGCTCACTCTAATCAAGGACAGGCTCATCTTAGTATGATGAATTTGATTACATCTCCAAAGACCCTATCACCACATACAGCCACGGTCATAGGTACCAGGGTTAGAATTTGAAAATATATTTTGCAAAAGCACAATTAGAATCACATTACTTTTTAAGTGGCAGTGTGTGTGTGTGTGTGTGTGTGTGTTCCAATTAACAGAGATCCAAAATCCAATATTATAATGCTGAAGTAGAGATTTTATATAGTAGCAACTTTTGATAAATAAACTTATGGATATTAGTAAACAGAAGCTTAGTAGGTGTTAACAGTGTGATAGTACTCTCTCCACAAAGTCAGTGAGGTATTAACATCAGTGGGAAAGCATAACAATGCTCTAGAATTCAGAAAACGACAGTCCTGCCCTGTCCTACCTACACTGAGTAGACTCCATCAGAAGTAGACGCAGGAAACAGGCTAAGCTGCTACAGCAAGTGCATGCGCATGTGTCATCTCAACACAACACAAGTTCGCTCTATCTCATTTCACAATTATGTGCCATGCACTGAGTGCTGTGTCCTTCACAAGTTCATACGCTGGAGCTCAGTTCCCAGAATTATAGGGTTTGGAGGTCAAGTCATTGGAAATCACCTCGGTCTAGATGAGGTCACAAAGCTGGATTCTCAAGAAGAGAGCTGTGTCCTTGTAAGAAAAGGGAAGACATCCGAGCTGTCTTTCTACCATGTGAGATGCAAGGAGCAGGTAGCTGTCTGTAAACCAGGAAGAGAGCCCTCGCGGAACCCTGAGCTGTGCCAGACGCTGACCTTGGACTCTCCAGCCTCCAGAAGAGAGAGAATTTCTGCTGTTTCAGTTCCCGGTCTATGGAACTCTGTTATGGCCAAGCAAACCACAACCTACATATAAGAAGATGCAGCAGAACTGATGGCAACGGTGCTCCACATGAGGATTCATGGACCCATGGTCTTTTTTTTTTTCTTTAAAGGTCTTCCTTCCATTGGTTCACTCCCCAAATGGCCACTATGGCCAGCACTGCACCGATCCGAAGCCAGGAGCCAGGCGCTGCCTCCCGGTCTCCCATGTGGGTACAGGGGTCCAAGGACCTGGGCTATCCTCCACTGCCCCCCTAGGCCACAGCAGAGAGCAGGACTGGACGAGGAGCAACCAGGACTAGAACTGGCGCCCATATGGGATGCTGGTACCACAGGCGTTGGATTAACCATGTGAGCCACGGCGCCGGCCCCAAACCCATGGTCTTTTTCTCATGTTGTATTATTTCCAAGAATGTTGACACACTCTGGATGGAGACACAAAGTTTTTAGGTATTCTCCAGGATCTGTTTTTCCCTTTATTCCTGGAATCCTACACATTTCAGCAGGACAATCAGCCTGTAGCTACAGACTCCAAATCCAAGCTCTTGAGCCCATTGACTACATCCATACTCAGGGATTGTGCACAGTGGTGATGTGAACAACGCCTGATTCCCTTTCTGAAGTAAAACTATGTTGTTCTTTCTCTGCTGTAGCACAGACCCAGTGCTAGGGAGTGAACTGTGACCAAGCAAACACAGCATCATGGGAGGAATGCGCCGGATCCATCAGGTGTGGTCAGAGGGCAGAGGGTCATTTCAGAAGGAAGTGCAATAGAAAGTTGACCACCAGCCGCTCTCAAATGGAAATGTTTATTTTCAAATTATTTCAAAGACAGACCCGGACTGATTTCCCATTTGACTGCCCTCTTTCTTTAGGTTTTCATTTTACATTGGGCTAGGCTATGGGCCATCTTCCTACTTCTAGTAGCAATTTTTTTTGAAAGGCAGAGTTAGACAGTGAGAGAGAGAAACAGAGAGAGAGTCATAGACAGTGAGAGAGAGACAGAGAGAAAGGTCTTCGTTCCGTTGGTTCACCCCCCCAGATGGCCACTATGGCTGGCGCGCTGCACCAATCCGAAGCCAGGAACCAGGCGCTTACTCCTGGTCTCCCATGCAGGTGCAGGGCCCAAGCACTTGGGCCATTTTCCACTGCCTTCCCGGGCCACAGCAAAGAGCTGGACTGGAAAAGGAGCAATTGGGACTAGAACCCAGGGTACCGGAGCCGCAGGCAGAGGATTAGCCTAGTGAGCGGCGACGACAGCCTCTAGTAGCGATTTTGAAAATACAATAGATCAATCATTAACTGAACAGCAGAGTTTATTAACGTCTGCTACTCTCTCTCCCCAAAGCAACTTTAAAACTGAACATTTTAAACTTGTCATTCAGATAAATTAATGCAGTTTGTTGATGATAAAAGTGTCGCTCCCCCTCTTCGTGGAGGAACGACACAGGACCCTGCGCTGTTCTTTCGTCTGCTCGGCCCTCCCCGGGTTTCCTGCTGGTTCTTCCCGGGTTGGCTACCGTCCCTTCCACCTCCGTGGAAGGGCGGTTCCCCCTGGCCACTTTCCCCACTTCCACGGGGGAGCGGCACACCGCCGGCCGGCTCTCTCGGGGGCTGCACAGGTGTTCCTTCAGATAGATGTTCCTGGTGCATGTTGTCTCTCTCCTCCTTTATAGTCCTCTTCCACCAATCCCAACTCTGCTACCCACACGCCGAGTACGCTGCTCTCCTCCAATCAGGAGCAGCTCCTGCAGCTTGTAGAGTTGGTGAAAGGCAGCTGTGTAGAAGCTGTTTCCTCCTCTCCCAGCGCCATATTGTGGGAGAGCAGATACATAGAATAAGTCTTAATTCCAGTAACTTAGTCTAGTCCGAGTTGCTCCCAGTTGCTCCCCACATAAAAGAAAAGGAAAACCTTCATCCTTCCTAAATGTTTCTAGAAAATAATTTGTTTTTGCAGGCAACGATTAAAGAGACAGAGAGAAAGCAAGCCCAGTGAAAAGCGCTGAAGCCAAAGCTCCATGTGACTGGGCACAGAGCCAGGTGAGGAAGCTGTGTGTGCTGCTTGCCCGGCGTTAGGAACTCGTCTGGGGAGGTCCCTCCGCCCCTCGCTCCTGTAGGGCAGACGTTTCTTTACTGAGTTGCCCATACCTGTTGCCCACAGTGACAAAGGCGGCGTATTATCTGGCATGGTGACACAGAATCTTGTGACTGCTTTTCAGCCTCATGCCCTCAGCTAAGACGTTTCTTGCAGCAGCCAGCCCAGGACACTGGAGGATGCACAGATGTGTTTGAGGACAGATACCTGTTGCTCCTCTTTCCAGTGAGGCATTCCACTTCCTAGATCCTGTGTATTGCACTAAGAATTTCAGGACATAAGCATCAAGCGATAAACAAACAGAAATAACAAACAAAAGGAGCAGCACCCAAATGTGACAGCTGATGAAATTATAAATGCCCATGTTCCATTATAGTTGTTCTTTGGACATTATGCTCACAGATACAGAGATAAGCTAAAATTCCTTGAAACTTAGGTCTACCATGAGACCTAAGAAGAGAGAGTCATCATTTCAGTTTCTGCTGTCTCATAAAAAATCCTGACCAAAGCTCAGTGCTTGAACCAGCATTTTGTTTTACTCCAAGTTTTGAAAAGGACTTAGCGGGCTTTGCTCCCATGAGCTCTTCCACATGATGCCTGTTACATTCAAGGTGAGAGATTCCAGCCCAAGCCCTCTCCATGGGAGAAAAGTCAAAGGATTTACATATTTCCTTATAGAGCTTTGCACATTTTCTGTGGACACTCTGAATCAATAGACCTTCCACCTTTGCCCACATGTGGCTCTATTTTTTCTTAAGTCATTATGGAGAAAGTGTTAACTCCCCTTTCAGAAACATATATGCCCTGAACAAACTTCACTCTCACCTCTTCCTGGACATTATTCTTATGACAGCACTTTAAGATTGAAAGTAAAAACAACAACAACAACAAAAACAGACAATGAGCAAGTAACAGTCTTCAAATATTACTTACCACTTATTTGTGTTTGTTAGAGATGATTATCAAGTTAGGGTCCTAGGTTCAGATTTGACTTAAGGAAAAGCCCTCCCTGATCTGAGTCTTCCCAGAGCCTGTTCTAATTCAAGGAGGCAAGAGGAGAAAGCACACTTGCAATATTAGTGTGTGTGCAGAATTATTTCTCCCATAGGAGCTCAAAACTTAAGGTCTGCTTGACTTCAGGTTTGCCAAATATCCCTGGGTCTTTCCCATTCCTAAGATGATGGTCCCTGGATGCCTTCTCTCACTAACAGGGTGCTTAGAGGAGCGGACACACGGACACAGCAGTGAGTGCTCTACCGAGGAGCCAGCATTGCCCAAAGACAAAGCAATTTTCAATTTAGGAGTGCACAAAATTGAGTGGATTCTCACTCTGCCAGAAGTTATTCTAGATTGGATTCTTCAGATACAAAATCTTCAAAACCCCTTCTCAGACTACATCTTCCTGATTATGACTTTTCTCCTTCTGTGTGAGACGGGGAGTCAGGAGGAACTGACATTTCTTGAGCAGCAGGTGCATTGCAGATGCCCCTATCTCATCTCTGTATCCAGCTCTGTGAGGTGGGTGTGAGCTTCCTTGCTCAGAGGGGGAAACCCACACTGAAAATGGTGCCAGAACTCAGACAACACCCTAAGGTCACTCCATTGCAGGATCAGGCTTCAAACTGTCACCTGATTACAAAACACAAACCTTCATTTTGTGGTACTTACATTACTGGTAGAGATACCAGTGGATGGTAGTAGAAGATGGGACTCATTATTTCCTGGTCCTGTGAACAGTGTCATAAAATAAATTGGCCTTGACTCCTGGGCTGAGGGCTGCCTGGGTGGAACAAAATCTGCTCTCTCCTCCTGCGGCTCCATTCTCTCTGGAGGATTGCCTTACACACGACCCCCCACCCCACCCCACATACACCCCCAAGGCTGGTCCCAGTGCTGCTCATCTGCTCTTCTCCCCAGTATCCAGCATTAAAGCTGCCCAGCCCTGTTTACTGAGAACCCATCTGTGCCCAGCATTCTGATAGATTGCAGGGGCAGACAGGCAACGTGGGCCTGACTTTTCAAGAACGGGTTTGAGGGGCACATGTTTTGGCACAGTGGGTTAAGCTCTTGTTTGCAATGTCCACATCCCCATCTTTGTCTGTTTCAAGTCTTCATTCCTCAGCTTCTGATCCAGCTCCCTGCTTGTGCACCTGGGGAAAGTAACAGATGATGGCCCAAGTACTTGGGTGCCTGCCATCCATGTGAGAAAGCCAGATGGAATTCCTGGCTCCCGGCTTTGGTCCAGTCCAGTCCTGGCTTTTGCTGGAGAGTGAACCAGTGGATAGAAGGTCTCTTTCTCTCTGTCTCTCCCTCTTCCTGTGTCACTGTGCCTTTTGGAAAACTTAATTCATCTTTTTTTTTAAAAAAAGAGTGAATAAATTTGAAAGAGATGAGAAATCACTAATGTAAACAGGTCTCTAAGGCAGACACATGCTGTGTCATCCATAAACACACAAAGTTGTGCTTGAGGGCAGTCAGAGCTTCCAGAACTCCAGGACATGCAACCTGAGATGATCCTGACAAATAAGTATAACTTAACACCATAACAAATATGCCTTGTGTGGAGCAGAGACATGTGGCATGATGTGGTGTGTGATGCCATGGAATAGTGTGGCTTAATGCATGTTACTGTGTTGCATGGTACAGTGTGGTACAGTCTGGTATAGTACAAGACATGATGTTATATGGCAACATGTGACATGACATGGCACAGCAGGGCATACTGGAGCATGGAGTGGTGTGAAACAGTGTGTGTTGTGGAACCAGAGGTAGAAGGACTGAGAACCGTGACATTTGTACATTCAACTCCGTCATCTCAACTAGAGATAACATTAGCATGCATGCTACACAGCCCCACAGACAACAGTCATGAGAGCAAAGAACTGTCTAAATAAACATGATGCATATTTATATTTTCTCATTAATATTCATTTGTAAAGCTTGTTCATTCGTTTGTTGTCTCCTAGCACAGAGAAGTAGTAGCAGGTGCCATGATTAAAAATATATTATGAGAGGAAAAACGAGAAGTGAGGAAATTACCCCCATTCATTACATTTACTTCTGCCAGTTGGAAGAAACTGTGAGAGCTACCGTACAGAAGCACTGGAACAGCTCTGAGCTCTCGCAGGAGAGAGCTGCAGAACCTTGCCTTCCCCTGTGGAACACCACTTCTTCAAACAGTTTCCAGATCCATGAGGCTCTTCTCCGAATACATTCCTCTTCTTGTCACACTTGGGGCAACACAATTTACATGTGTAACAGACTGTATCCAACGTATGAGGGTTTGATTTAACCATTTCTCAACTTCAAGGTGATGGGAAAGAATATCCACACAACCATTCTGCTTTTCACTGTCAGCACAGTAGTCAACATACTACGTGAAATGTCCAACACTTTGTTATAAAATACATTTTTCTCAACTGCAAGCTAATATAATTGGTCTGAATGAATTTTAACAGGCTAGGCTAAACTGTGATATTCAATAGGCTAAGCGAATTAAAAATGTGTGTTTGACAGCCATATTTTCAACTTATCATGGGTTTGGGGGACGTAGCACCATCATAAGCTGAGGAATATCAGTAACCATTTCTTTGATGTTTGTATTCCCCACTAGAGTATGAACTTCACATTCTTGCTCAACTTTTACCCAGGGAGTTTCACACTGTGGTTGAGTATTCAGTAAGCATTTCATAATTAAATTAACATAGTATAGATTTCTTAGTTTGACTTTCAAATCACCACCAACTTCAGTTAATGAAAAGTTGCTCCCTTTACATGCTACACTTGCTCCATTTCTGTGAATTCTTTCAGAAGTTCCCTCTACGTCTTGATTTCCTTCTGATGAATTCAATCAGACCTCCATACCTAATTGAATTTCCAGTGCGACCCCTCAGTCTTGATGCTTTTGTGAGCAGCTGCTCCTTTCAGATCCATCCAGTTGTCTTTCTTTTTTTAAAAGATTTATTTATTTATTTGAGTTACACAGAGAGAGAAGGAGATGCAGAGAGAGAGAGAGGTCTTCCATCTGCTGGCTCACTCCCCGATTTGCTGGAGTTGTTCCACAATACCAGAGCTGCACCAATTCAAAGCCAGGAGACAAGGGTTTCCTGTGGGTCTCCCATGTGGGTGCAGGGGCCCAAGGACTTGAGCCATCCTCCATTGCTTTTCCAGGCCGTAATAGAGAGCTGGATCAGAAGTGGAGCAGCCAGGACTCAAACTGGCACACATTTGGGATGCCAGTACTGCAGAAAGCAGCTTTATGCACTGAGCCACAGTGCCAGCCCCCAGTAATCCTTCTTGATCTTTGGTTCTTACAGACTAAACTCCCTGACAACCAAAACTTTCCAGCTTGGATCTCTTCCTACAAATTACATCGACCTGCCAAATATCCCAGCTCCAGTGGGAAGATAACTAGGCTCAAATTCCTAATTTAAATATTTATTCCACTTTGAGATACTGGGAAATTCATATCATATCTCTGAGCATGTTTCATTGATTATAAATCAGAGTTAATAACAGATAACTCTATTAGCCATGTTTCTCCATAGAAACAGAAGAAGATATGTTAAGTGTGCAGATACGCATAAGACACATGCATCTCTAATAAATATCTCTATACAGCCACATATCACTTCATGATGGGGATGCATTCTGAGAAACGCATCCTTAGGAGAGTTGTCATCATTCACTGAGCATTGTAGAGTGACCTGACACAACCGAGATCAAATAGGTCAGATGCTGGATACAATCTCAATGCACTCAAGAAGGCTGGTAAACAGGAGCTGTGTGGGGCTACTGTGGACCTAACAAGGCATGCTATTCCACAGGAAAATCTTTCTTTCTGCAAGTAGAAGGGAATATACTCTAAAATAGGCATAAAAATATAGTATGATAAAATCATAAGTCAGTAACAGATATTATGTTCTGTCTACAACTGCACATGCTATATTTTTACAAGATTGGCAACAAATTATGTTTATTACACCAACATCATCACAAGCATGAGTAACACACTTTGCTATGACATCACAATGGCTACAAGTCACTAGGTGATAGGATTTTTCAGCTCTGTTTTAATTTTACATGATCAGCATTGTATATGTGGTCTATTATTGAGCAACACATTGTTATACAGTGTATGGCTGTGTGTATAAGTGCCTACACATAGAAAATAGATGATAGATAGATAGATAGATAGATAGATAGATAGATAGATAGATAGGATAGGTAGACAGGTAAATAGATAAAGACAAGGCAGAGGACGAGGGAGAACAATTGACTCATGTTGTTGTAGGAGGAGGCAAAGCTGAGATCTATGGAACAATCCAGCAGGCTGGAGACCAAGGGCAGAGCTGATGTTACAACTCAAGCATGAGCATGAAGAGTGGCTGGGGGCAGAATCTCTTCTTGCTCAGAGCACCTAAGTCTTTTTTCTTAAGGTCTTCAACTGGTAGGATGAGGCACATCCAAGTGTGGAGAGTCTGCTGGTCTACCCAAAGTCTGATGATTCAAACCCTAATCTGTAAAAAGTGTGCTCGCAGACACATCTCAACAGGAGTTTGACCAAATGAGTGTGCTGCTAAATTGACACGGAGAACTAACACATACTATAAGAGATTAGATTATTGTGGAAACCACATCATATGTTCTAAGAAAAAGTGTGTAGGAGCCAATATGTTATATGCCCTCCTTCCTTCTCGCATTCTAACTAGGTCACTGGTGTTGACACCAGGGTACACCCCTGGTTAGGAGATGTGGAGAGGACTTTAGCAGAGTTTGAGTAAGACTGTAGAACCTTTCCTTGATCCATTATAACCACACACATTGAACTTGTACCTTCTCTGGATAAGACCTAATTTCCATAAGGAAATCTGCAACTGAAACCTAAGTACCTTTAATTTGTGCAATATTTGTCTGTATTTATATCTTATGTACCATAAATATGGTAGACACTTAACTACTTACTAGTTGAGAGCCACAGTTCCATACAATTCACGTCTCCTCCATCACATGGATGAGGTCAGCATGTCCAGCATCTCCCCACACTTCATTGAAAATAGCTACAAGCACATATGTATATTGAACCTGAATTAGGCACACAAATGGTGGCCTTATTCTTTTTTTCACACATGACAATTGCTAATTTCAATTAAGGAAAGTAGTCCTGATATAATTGTCCCAGATCTGCAAATTAATGGCTGCCGTAACCTAGCAACAGTGTAGGAAAACGGACTTTTATTTTGTTAAGTGTCACTGGGCTGTCATTAGCCATGCTCATACTCCACTGTGTGTAAGTCTGTGCACCATTATAGATTTCTGCGAAAGAGCCGGAGCATGAATAATACAAGCTCTTAGTGGTGTGTTTCGCTATTCATCCTTTTCTAGGGTCTGGCTATTTGACTCTTGGAAGAATTACAGGGTTTTTATGTCAGTGAAAAGAAATTTCTGAAGCTTCCACTATAAAATGTGGCAGAATTTTATATAATGGCATCTATTCAAGCACTTAACAACACTGTCAGCCATTGCAAATCCACTGCTGTTGGGTTCCATGCACCTGTAAAGTGCAACACTGAATTATGATGAAAATGGATGGCCTTTTCAATATGAGTATGGACAAAGACAATAGGAAAGAAATGGAGTTAACACTGAATGGAATATGGCAAATTCAGAGGAAGAAAATTCAAATTTTCAGTTTAAGTCTTTTCCACTGTGGTTTCTCTTATTGATCTCTTAGCTATGGCAACCCTGGGTATCTCAATTGGCTTATTTTTTTTTTCAGATTGAAATAGTGTGTCTCATATTCATGTGTAAGTCTTAATATGAATTAACCAGAAATTAAAACTTATTTTGAGGAAAAATTTGGCATCTGATACACTGAATCTAAAGGCAAATACTCTGTTTATTTCAAAGATGGTGCTAAGACAAGTAATACCAATATTTTTTACCATAATGAGAAACATGCTAGATGCATTTTCTCCCACAATCAGACAGCACAACTGTTTTTTCAAAGAAATGTCACTGAAAATGAATTCTACTCAGACACAGATAATTTTTCTCATTGATGAGGTCACATGACCCCAAGCACTACAGGACTGAAGCCTGAGAAGCTGAACCAATATCTGATAAAAAGTCAAATTGTGCATTTTCAGCAGAGATCTTTGAATCACGTTCTATGTGTTTCTATTAAAAGCATATGCATGGTACAGAAAAAAATATTGCATGAAATCACTTTTCATGAAATCTAAAAGTAAAAAATATCAAACATACACAGATAAAGAACAAAACAAAAAGGTGGGGCTGAGCAAGGCAGGAATGAGGAGATGTAGGTCAGAGCATACACAGTAGCTGATACACGTGACAAACAGGCCTACGGATCCATTATATGACAGAACAACACAGGCGACAAAATTGTCGTGTACTTCTGACTTGTGCCAAATGGAATTTGCACTCTTTTGTTGCCATAAAAGCAAACAAAAAAATATAGGCAACCATGGGAGATGATGGATATGTTAATTTTCTTTGCTCTAGTAACCTTTTTACTATCCAAATGTATCCCGTACTATCATGGTATAACCTTTAAATAGACATAAGAAAAATATAATAAAAAAATCTAATGCCATGAGCTTTGGTCATCTAGAAAGGTTTTGCTGACCTCTTGCTTCACATGAGGAAACATACTCACACACATACATACATGTATGCACACCTGACATGCACACAGTATAGAAATCAGCACACTCTCTTCTGATGTTTCTTTTTGTAAGATTTAATGATTTATTTGAGAGGCAGAATCACAGACAGAGAGAAAGAGAACAGAGAGAGAGAGAGAGAGATCTTCAATCTGATGGTTCACTCCCCAAATGGTTCCAAGGCCAGAGCTGGGCTGATTTGAATCCAGGAGCCAAGACTTTCTTCCGGGTCTCCCACATGGGAGCAGGGGCCCAAACACTTGGGCCATCTTCTACTGCTTTCTCAAGCCCTAAGCAGAGAGTTGGATCAGAAATGGAGCAACCGGGACATGAACTGTTGCTCATATGGGATGCTGACACCACAGGAGGAATCTCAACCTGCTATGCCAAGGCACTGGCCCCCTAATGTCTCTTAAGAATTCAAGTGTTGAATGAAGAGCAGCCCCTTTTTCATAATCAAATCCTAACCCCACATACTGAAATCATCATCTACATCTCCTATATTTATCACCTGCAAAAAAAAAAAAAAAAATTAACCCTGAAAGCAAAGCCACTGTTTTCTAAACCATGTCTAGGTAATCCTTATTTTTCTTTCTAAAAAATGCATGTATTTTCATTTTGTTTGAAAGGCAGAGAGACAGAGAGGCCTCCTTCATCTTCTGTTTCATTCCTCCAAAGAATGCTGGCCAAAGCCAACAAAACAGAACTCCATCTGAGTATCCCATGTGGAAAGCAGGTTCCACTACTGGGACCTTGTTGCCTAAAATAGTCAGCACTTCCTTAGCTCCCGGTCTGAGGCAAGTTCAGCCATTTTTCTGCCTTCAGCTGGGCTCACCTGTGAAACTACAGTCAACCATGTGTTTCCTGGCAGCTGCACAGATGGGTCAGAGCTTGCTGGCCTGTGTACTCAGGTCTCTCTGGAGCAGCCATACTATCCACGATGCGGGGCTTGGTTTCATGCTGGTGGCAGCTTTTCTAGACAGTGAGTAGAGTCTGCAAGGTCTCCCGAGCCTGGCTCAGGACCACAGCTTCACCTCTGCTGCATCACAGGAGACAAAAACAATGAGCAGGATGGTGATGCCACCTTTGCATGCTGGACCTGCGCAGTCACAATCCCCAGAGTGTGGGACCCACAGGGTTGACGCATGGTGGCTGCTGATGCAATCAATCTATCTTACAGGTATAACTGTGCTTGAAATGACAAAGGGACATACAAGTTCAAACTGTGTTCTGGATCTAGAGCTTTAGCCTAAACAATTATTTTTGTATTTGAAATGCAGCGTGACAGAGAAAAAGGAAGACACACACACACACACACACACACACAAGAACGGAGAGAGAGAGAGATCGTCCATCCACTGGTTCACTCCTCAAATGGCTGAATGACTGGGGCTGGGCCATGCTGAAACCAGGAGTCAAAATTTTATCTTGGTCTCGTTCATGGGTGACAGGGTCCCAATTACTGAAGTCATGTTCCGTTGATTTCCCAGAGCGTTAGCAGGGAGCTGGACTGGAAGTGGACTCAAACCAACACTGGTGTGGGAAACCAGCATTGTAAGCACTGACTTAACCAGCTGTGTCACAGAGCTGGCCCCTAGAGTTTTGTTTCTAGGCCAAGAGATGAGAAGTTGAGAATGAATACTACAGGAAAGAACATAGTGTTTTGGATAAGATAGTCTTAACCATGCCATCAGCCACGGAAAATGCTGGAGAAATCTCAGGAGTGGGCACAGAGGTGGCTGGTGAAAACCCAATGCCTCCTGGATTGTGAGGTCGTCTGGGGCTTGTGTGACCCTGGGTCTCCCCACTGAGCACAGGCACCCAGCTCACCCTGAGTAGCCATCAGCATCTTGATGCGATGCTTCCCGTCCTCATATCCAGCTGTAATTCCATTTCCACAAACAAAACAAAGCCTCTTCACAGGGATGTTTTAGTCAGGATTATGTAGTCTATACCATAGCTACAAACAATACGCCAGATCTTAACATGGGTGCATGAGCGGTCTTCAAAAGGTTCATGGAAAATGGAAGAGACTCTACATTGGGTCCAAACGTGTTCTACACCCAAATAAAGTTATCTTTAAATTCCACTTTGCATGGACTTCTGGAAGTATTCCCATAATAGCATGCTACAGCTCAGATTTAGTTAGAAGCAGGCCAGGCCACCCTCCTATGTCTTGGAGCTGTGCTTCCTGATGTCAATGATGCTGAATCAGCAGGAAAGGGAGGTGGAAAAGAGCATGAGATAGAGGGAAATAAAAATATAGATGTAGTAGGTCTTGTCCCCCAATTCCTTTTTTAATCCTTATATATTTACATTCATGTACTTAAATACAGGATGATAGAGAAAGAGAGACAAGGAGAGAGAGAGAGAGCGAGACAGAGAGAGAGACAGAGACAGAGAGAGACAGAGAGAGAGAGAGAGCGAGCACGTCCATCCACTGGTTCACTGACCGAATGTCTGCAATAGCTCAGGTGGGGATAGACTGAAGCCAGCACCAGGAACTCCATCTGGGTCTCTCACATGGTGACAGGAACCCAAGCGCTTGAGTTACTCTCTGCTTCCTGCCCAGATGCACTAGCAGGAGGCTGGACATGGGATGCAGGCATCCCAAGAGGCAGATTAACCCACTGTACCGCAGCACCCCCACACACGTCTTCCTATATGTTCACCCTAAAAATTTTATTCTCTCAAGCTGTGTTTTTGAAAGATGTGGCATGCAGAGGCAGCCCATTAGATTGCCTCTGCTGCATTAAAAGCAGAGTAATTGAAAGGAAGAGAGAGAAGAGCTTGGCTCTGACGTTCCTACGCAGGGTGATGCTCCTGCCTAGAGATGGAGGGGAGGGAACTGACAGGGGGGAGTGAACAGCTGAGCCCCCGCCCCACGGAGGTAGGAAACGATCCCGTCTCCCCTGTATTCCTCTCCCTCCCCTGCCAGGTCTAGGGAAGATTCTCTCAGTTCCAGGTCCCATGCCACTGGAACCACTATCGGTGGAGGAAATTCTGCACACAGGCAAACTTCTGTTGGCGCCAATGTCACCCGTGGTTCTGCTTCCACAGCTTCCAATGTCTTCTGTCAGCAGTGGCCCTATTTTCAGTAAGTGTGAGTGACTCAAGGACTGGACAATGTGACAGATGCGTTGTCAGACTCTGCCCCTTCCTATATACTCTCTTCTCCCACCTTTGTGTTACCCCTGGCCCATACAACAGGATACAGCAGTTCACTCACCCAGCCCACCAAAGCAACTGCCATTTGTATGAACTTGAAGGCACACAAGGAACATGTATTTACATGTATGACTAGAGCCAATTCCTAAGGGTCACTTTGCAGTTGCGATAACTGAGCCTTGGGGTTATGCCAGTGCAGGGAGCTTGGGCACATCCTCCTGGCCCACCTCATTGTGTTGTGACATTGACCAAGTGGCTGTTTTATTGTCCCAATGGTGACTAATGATAAAATCCCCAAGTGCTGGGAAAACGAGGATGGTAGTGTTTGGAATCACCTCTCTTCTGTAAACATTCTTGCACCTTGCCCAAGAGCTAACACAGCCCTTGTGCCGAGTGAGCAGTGCCCTGTCCCCAAGGCCCCCACTGAGCTCAGTGCCATTGGCTTGTGTTGGCGTCATCTGCCATTCTGTCGAGAAGGCACAAATCTGCTAGAACACAATTTCCTACAAGACACCCTCCTTACTCGGGTACAGCTAGTCAGTGACGAGCTCCAAAATTAGTGTACAGGCCAGGTGACTCACGCCTGCGGTGCTCCTGACAACAGGAATTGATGTGTGCAAGGCCAGAACAAGACTGATGGGTGTCCTTACTCATGTGATTTACTGAAAGTCGCTTTCATTACCTAAGAGCAGAGCAGGCACACGTGTTGGGTGGGCTCCGGATGAATGCCTGGGGTGCAGCTCTGTGGGCAGCTGCCAGGAACACAGAAGAGGAAAAGGGGATGATAGGGAAACAATTTTACAGATGAGACACTTGTCGATAACACAGGGCCCACCCTGCTCCAGGAACAACTGACAATGGTGAGCTCAAAACAAGGCCCCCTTGGCAGGCCATGGACAGCTGGAGGCCCTGCCATGCTGACTACTGAGTGTGCAAGACTGATTTATGGATGAGCTGGTAACAGCAAAGAAGAAAGATTGATTTGAAAGGCGGAACATCTGGAGAGTCAGGGTGGCAGCAGGGAGAGGAGGCAGGGTGTTGTGCGGCCTCACTACAGCTCATCAGAAGGTGCACACGTAAGACGCAGGGAAAATGAGGCTGCTGGGTGCCACCCACTGTGAGACAGATCACCAGTGCACGGCTGTAGACACACTGCCAGAGCACTGTGATGTCCCCTCCAGACAACCTCAGTGTGCCTCTGCTAATCCTGCCTCCGGCCCCGTGACCTCCCCAAGTCTTCTTGCCGGGTTCCGACTCAGGGCCCAGTCCTGCCCCTGGTGCCACAGCAGGAGAGATGAATCTGAACCCAGGCCTTGATCCTGGGACAGAGGGGAGGTGAAAAATGTGTCTGCAGAAATGACACACAATGCTGATGTACAGTAAACCAAGCTTAAGGTATGAGGTTCCTTCTTGGGACTTCCAGAGCCCCCTCCATCCCTGCGGCTATCAACGCCTAAAGCTCCCTGAGCTCATGGCTCAATCAGGACTTCCTGGGGGAGACGATTTAAGACTCTGAGAAGCTGTCATGCCACCTAACACATTCTCACAACAACCTGTAGAGCTCTGGGCACAGGGAACAAGGTTGATAGTCTACAGGGGTCACTTTGCTGTCCCTTTATTGTGTGCCGCCAACCTCTACACACACACACACTCACCTACTGTGAGCTCACTGAGACAAACCTTTTAAACCAATAGCATATTGCACATAGTAAATATGTATTCAATATTTCCGAACAGGTACTTTGATTTGTTCATTTATTGACAAATATTTATGGGGCTGGTGCTGTGGCGTAGTAGGTTAAGCCGTTACTTACGCAGTGTTGGCATCCCATATGGGTGCTGGTTTGTGTCTCAGATATTCCTCTTGTAATCCAGCTCTCTGCTATGGCCTGGGAAGGCAGTGGAAGATGGCCCAAGTGATTGGGCCCCTGCAGCCATGTGGGAAACCTGTAAACTCCAGGCTCCTGGCTTTGAACATTTTATTTTTTTTTTTATTTTTTTAAACATTTTATTTTTTTATTTTATTTTTTTATTTTTTGACAGGCAGAGTGGACAGTGAGAGAGAGAGACAGAGAGAAAGGTCTTCCTTTTGCCGTTGGTTCACCCTCCAATGGCCGCCGTGGTTGGCGCGCTGCGGCTGGCGCACCGCGCTGATCCGATGGCAGGAGCCAGGAGCCAGGTGCTTTTCCTGGTCTCCCATGGGGTGCAGGGCCCAAGCACCTGGGCCATCCTCCACTGTACTCCCTGGCCACAGCAGAGAGCTGGCCTGGAAGAGGGGCAACCGGGACAGAATCCGTGCCCAGACCGGGACTAGAACCCGGTGTGCTGGCGCCTCTAGGCGGAGGATTAGCCTAGTGAGCCACGGCGCCGGCCAGGCTCCTGGCTTTGGATTGGCCCAGCCTCAACTATTACAGTCATTTGGGGAGTGAAACAGCAGATGTAAAACTTTCTGTCTGTCTCTCCCTCTCTCAGCCTGTAACTCTGCCTCTCAAATAAATCAATCAATCTTTAAAAAGTATTTACTACATGTCTACCATGCCGGGTGCTAAAATAAAAACACATTCGATGGTGTCTTAGGTGTTATGGAGATGTGGGGCAAGAGGTTGAAGGTGGTGGCCAGTGGCCATTTTAATCTTAGAATTTGTGGAAAGCCTGGGACTTTTCAGCAGAGATGGGCAGGTCAGAGGGAAGGCTCCTAGCAGCAAGAAGTGGCAACAAAAGCTCCTAAAAATAGGAGCAATGTTGTCCTGAGAATCAGAAAAAAAGACAGGGAGTTAGTGCAGGTTCTTCCACTGATTCACTCATTGCGCGTTTGTTTCCTTGTTTACTCGCTCACTCACCCTTTCATTTCCTGGCACTGGGCCATGTGCCAGGAGCCCAGACACCTGTAGAGGGAAGCCTGCTTTGCAGGTGCTGTGGGGAGTCACCACTGTCAGGGAAAGCAGAGACAAGGAGGGCAGAGACCACATGGAGGCTCCGAGCAGAGGACGGGCGTGGTGCAACACCGCTCCATTAGGAAGAAAACATAGGAAGTGGATTGGCCCAAGAACGGTTTTGCAGGGTAGTGGTTCTCAAGGCAAAAACTGTAGATCCGTGGCCACTCCTGAGACACTTTTGGAGGTCCTGCATGTGAGAACCCTGTTCACAGCACACTGATTTATTATGTGCCTTTTCAGTCTTGATGTTTGCGTTGGTGGTTTCAAAGCAATGGAGGCAAAGGCTGCTGGCACATTCGCAGGAAGCAAGCTTTCCCAGCAAACCTCACCCCTTTGCCATTGAAAAATATAAGGAAATATAAGGAAGGGGCCGGCGCTGTGGCTCACTAGGTTGATCCTCCACCTGCAGTGCTGGCATCACACATAGGCACCGGGTTCTAGTGCCGGTTCCTCCTCTTCCAGTCCAGGTCTCTGCTGTGGCCAGGGAGTGCAGTGGAGGATGGGCCAAGTGCTTGGGCCCTGCACCCTCATGGGAGACCAAGAGGAAGCACCTGGCTCCTGGCTTCGGATCGGTGCAGCACCGGCTGTAGCAGCCATTTTGGGGCTGAACCAACGGAAGGAAGACCTTTCTCTCTCTCTCTCTCTCTCTCTCTCTCTCTCTGTAAATCTATCTGTCAAATAAGAAAGAAAGAAGGAAGGAAGGAAGGAAGGAAGGAAGGAAGGAAGGAAGGAAGGAAGGAAGGAAGGAAAGAAAGAAAGAAAGAAAGAAAGAAAGAAAGAAAGAAAGAAAGAAAGAAAGAAAGAAAGAAAGAAGGGAGGGAGGGAGGGAAAAATAGTAATAAAAAAAAACAGTTGCAGTGAAGCATGCACTTGATCAATCGGCAAAATTAATTCTGCTAAATTTCAACTTGGGTTTCACATCCTCTAAATATTCTCTGTGTCAGACTGGGAAATACTTATCTAGCAATTCTGCTGTCTATTGATACACAACCATTTTGTAGAGGAAATCCATCGTTTGAGTGGAAACTCAACCAGCTGCTGTTTCCTAGAGAGCTCATTTACCTGAAAGAGCCTTTGACAGCAGTCTTGGATGGCTCACGCTTGAGTGGCAGACACATTCCTACAATGAGTGGTGTCAGTCTCCCCTGTCCCTTCCAGAAAACCAATGGACAGTTTTTATTTCCAGTTACAAATATCTAGCTTTCCAAAGAAAATTAAAATTTTGGAAAACGCAGATCTGACACTGTGATCTAGACACTAAAGACTTTTCTGAGGAGATTGTTGGTGATGTCAGTCAATGTGATTGTTATGAAGTTACTGTAAAATGTGTTAAAACTTGCAAGAGCCACAAAACTCAGATGACCCAAGGGTTTTCAAGATGGACAGTGCATCTTGTTACAAAAGCCATGCACAGTGAAAAGAAGAGTGCAAGGTAGGCCAATGGATCTTCACTTACAGTTGCATGAACATTTGTACAGACCAGCAATTTTCACACTTACCTGAAAAGATAATTAAAATATATTTTTCCTTTTTTCAACTGCATCCCTACACAAGGCTAAACGCATTCCTGTGTATTAATAAAAGCAATATTTTGTAGTATATTAAACACAAAAATAAATATGAGAACACTGATTCCTTCCATGAAAAAAGACATTAAAGAGATTTGCAATACATAAGACTATGTCCTCTCCCTGTTAATGTTGTCTTGAGACCTTTTTTGTCATAAAAATGTTGCAGATGATCATTTAATAGATTTATTATGATTTGAATAAATAAATAATGCTTTAAAGATTTATTCACTTATTTGAAAGTCAGAGTTACACATAGAGAGGAGAGGCAGAGAGAGAGAGAGAGAGAAAGGTCTTCCATCCGATGGTTCACTCCCCAAGTGGCTGCAACAGCCAGAGCTGTGCCAATCCAAAGCCAGGAGTTTCTTCCAGGTCTCCCACATGGGTACAAGGGCCCAAGGACTTGGGCCATCTTCTACTGCTTTCCCAGGCCATAGCAGAGAGCTGGATCAGAAGTGGAGCAGCCAGATCTCGAACTAGCGCCCGTATGGGATGTCAGCACTTCAGGCCAGGGCATTAACCCACTGTACCACAGCACCAGCCCTTAAATAAATAGTTTTAAATCTCTCATTTTTAAATTCTGGCTGCACAAATAAAATAAAGTACGGGGTGGGGTGGGGGTAGAAATAATTGGAAATGGATAGATTAAAACTGTATAAAGTTTCCCATATTCTAATTTGTATTTTTTATTTTATGTGAATCTGATCAAGAGAGTCACTCCTGTGATACCATTATAACTTAGAAAATAACATTGTTTCTAAAGATAACAAAAAATTCTCATGAATTGTCCCAAATATAAAGTGGCTGACCTACTTGTATGTCACTCATTATTTTCCTGGAGGATGCTCAGCGTTTAGCTGCAACGTACGGCTTCCCAGGTGCACGGTTCTGTCCTGAGTGATTACACACAGTGATGGCTTCAGTTCCCAAAGCTACACGATGCAATACACATTAGTATTTTCATTTTAAGGTGGAGATTTTAAAGTAAACAGAGTTAAAACGGGTGGGCATTTGGGGAATGGCTAAGTCACTACTTGGGATGCCTGCATCACTTCACAGGGTGCCTGGTTCAAGCCTGACTCTCTGCTTCTGATCCAGCTTCCTGCTAGTGTGCATCCTCGGAGTGAGTGGTTGATGACTTGTGTGAGTCCCTGTCACCCATGTAGCGGGGCAAGATTTAGTTCTGGGTGCCCTGCTTTGACTTGGCACAGATCTGGTTATTGCATTTGGTGAATGAAACAGCAGATGGAAGATCTGTCTTCCCCTTTCTCTTTCTCTCTCTCCTACTTTCTCCCTCTCTCTCCCTCTCCTCTCTCTGGCTTTCAAACAAAATGAAAGTACTCATATTTGGAAAGCTGAGGCAGGGACCTCCAGAGCTGAAGAACACAGTTAGCTATAGCTAATAATCTACAAAACAGAGTGAGCATGAGTGTGGCACATTATTAAATAATTTGCACTGCCCTCCCATTGTTCACTGTATCCCCTCCACACGTCACACACTCACATGCACTGGAAAGGAGTTTTCCTATTTCATTAAAACATTAAATTCATGCATAATATGCCCTATTCGATGTTTCACTCTAAATGGACATAATTCCCTCCTCTGGGCCACAGGAGAATTTTTCCTTTCAGTCTCATTACACTCAGACCGGCTGATGAGCATCTCAAGTGTTTAATAGTAACGAGCCTGGCATCAGCAGAAGGGAAGGGATGAGCCGTCTGTTCCTTCAGCTCTGTGTCTACACTCTGGAGTTACTCCCACGTTTGAACTGCTGCCCGATTACCCGTGCTTCCTCTGCCCTTGGGTCCAGCACCTCCCATGTGGCTTTGATTTGGAAGCACTCAATTTATCACAACAGTTTGTTATGTTAAAAACTATTTGATGTCAAGGAGGCTGTATGACCCCTTTTGTGTTTGCTGTTCCTGGAATAAGAAACCAATTTGCCCATTTCAAACAATGTCAGGGACCAAAGAGACTGGACCCAGCGCTACACTGAGAAACCAAAAAACCGTCTCCTATTTGTGGCCTCCTGGAGTGTTAGGGATGGAGGGGTCCATCCTTTAAAGGCCTCCCGGGGGCATGGCCCTTGTTCCTCAGCCTGCCTTAGCTTCCTCTCAGTACCTGGTTTGACAAGCAGCTGACTGAGCAGCCCTGAAAAGGCTGGGCTCAGCAACATCGTGATGGATTTTCCCAAGACCCATGAGATTCTGATGCAAGTCTTAAGGATCTGAGAACCATCCGAGCCCCCTGCCCAGAACTCTCTTAAGAATAGCATGCAACTAAAGTTCTAGTCACCTGTCCTCTCCCCCCCAACAGACCAAAGACATACTAATGCCACTCAGTGAGAGTGAAACCTCTGCACACCGAAGGGACAGCCACAGAAGCACGGAGAAGGGGAGTCCCAGCCCTGTGCTGGGACAGCTGCTAGAGCTCATCTTTCTCTCAAACTCTAGTTATTTGGGATGATCCCCTTTCTAACTGTTTGGGCTGTTAAACTGGATCTCTGATTAAAGGTTTTGCTAGTGCCAGAAGCATCTGATAGAAACAGGTAATAATAAATACTCAGACGACTTGCTGTGTTGCTTTTCATGTGGCTTCCTCCTCCTAGAGACAGCCATGGAGAGCACTGAGAAGCAGCTACTGCGTGCTGGCTCCACGATTATTACCGAGACTGATCCTTCTGGAGTTCATGCTTCATTCTCTTGAAAGCCCCACAATTGCTATGGATGCATATCACTCTCATAGCCCTAAATGGAAAGCCCTAAGCCCTACTGTGATGGTGTTGGGAAGAGGGTCCTCTGGGAGGTGATAGATACACATGAAGGTGTAACCTAATTTTAGGATCAGTGTCCTTTTAAAAAAGAAACAGGAGAAAGTTTGTGTCCTGTCCCTCTGTCTCCTGCTCTGGGGAGACACAGCAAGAAGACAGCCACCTGCAAACCAGGAGAGGAGCCTTCATCAAGAATGTGGCCATAAGGCAGCTTGCTCTTGGGCTTCCAGCCTCCAGACTGTGAGAAATAATGGTCCCAGATGAAGCCCCGCTGGAGGCTGGTACTGTGTGATAGCAGCCCAAATGGACTAAGATAGCAACTGTGACACTCCAAGAACACCCCGAATTATTTTTGAACCTCAGTTCATAGAACAGTAGCACTGGCCTACCCAGGCTGTTCTTTTATATATTTATTTTCTTAGTTTTCCTTCTTCATCACTGACGCACCCCGTCCTTTATCTGGGACCCACTCTGAGTCTTGAGTTCTGTACACCCCTCATGTACATGGCCATCAGTCACGTCATCTGGGGGATTCTCTTTACCCACATCACTCCTGCAGAGGCCCACATGACTAAATTCTGCCAGTATGATGGGGAGAAACATGTCTTCCTCTGCATGTCCATGACTGCAGTGACCTCTGGCACATCCCGCATAACTGGATACCTCTTGTACCTTTTCTGTTCAGGTTGGAAACGCTTCTATCCATCCTGTGAAAGTAGCAATAGAAACTAGGAGATATTCATAATTGTTTGTTGGAGGCATATTAGTAAAGTCAGTCTGCCAATCTTCTCCTGGGTATGTTCCTCTTCTTTGCACAGGAGTTAGGAAAGGTGGTGGCCTTAGCTGACCACCAGGGTTATTCTCTACAAAGTGGACAAGAATGAGTTACTACCCTTATGACAGCACTGAGTCCTTTCTCTCCAAACACTCGAGAGACTATTTGCTTTAAAGTCCTCTTCCCAGATGGGTAGAGTCATGTATTTCCATAATAATTTTCCATGGAGAGGCCACTGGGAGTATAACCTTATGATCTGAAGTCCACCACCCACTAGCATCTTTAGTACAACCTTGTTGTTGGGCTCATTCAATCTTAGACTCCGTACAGTGAGGTTCTTTACTCATACTGCATCCTGAGGTGTTAGAGCCATTCCCAGAGCTTGCTGGGTAGCAGCTGTTTTTGCTGCCCTGTGTGCCAGCTCATTTCCCTGCTAACGTAGTTACCTTCCTTCTGATGTCTTCTGTAGTGGATGGCAGTCACGTGCAAAGGTCCCAGTACTGCCTGAAGTAGAGCTAACATCTCTTTTGCATTTATAAGGGGGCATTCTTGGCAGTGAATAGGCCTCTTTCTCTCCAAACTGCTGCATGTGCATGTAACACAAGGAAAGTACATTTGGAATCTGTATATGTATTAACTCACTGACTTTTCCTAATTGCAAGGCTCTAGGTAATGCAGTAAGTTCAGCCTTTTGAGCTGAAGTATTACTTGGCCATGCTTAAGCCTCTATTACCTGGGTAAGATCCACTTATCATGACCTGCCTATCTAATTCCTTCCTTCAGGTGCCTACTGCTATCAGTAAACCTCTCAACATCCGGATTCACTAGAGGCTATCTGGTAGGTTAGGACTACTAGAATACACTTGCTCTATAGTTTCTACAAAAGAGAAAGTTAACTCTTCAGTACTCTCAGGTGGCAACAGAGTTTCTGGGTTAAGGACTGGCATATTTTAAGAGTTATCTCAGTTGAGTCCAAACACAGGGCCTGATTTTTGTGATATCCTATTAGCCATTGATGTCTTTTAATATTCTAGATCCCTTGCACCTGTAGTGGAGTTTGAACTTCAAGTGGTTGGCCTAAAATCAGCTTGGTGATTTCCTCCACAAAGAATGCTGTAGCAGCAATGGCCCATAAGCATGCAGGCCACCCTGCACTGCATCTACTGTTTAGAAAAAAAAAAGGCCACTGGTTGTGAAAGTGGACCCAATTTCCAAGTCAGCACACCAAGAGCAACACCTTGCTTCTCTGCTACAAACAAGGCGAATGGCTCATTAAGTTAGGGATTTCTAATGCTAAAGCGTCTATTAAAAGCTCCTTATTTCTTTGGCATCTATTAAAAGTTCTTTATTTCCTTTGTAGTTCCTCTGTGCAGTAGAGTGGGTCTGTGTCAGGGCTTTTTAAAACTTCACACAAAGGTTGGGCTTCTAGCCCAAACCCTGGAATTCATATTCTACAGAATCCTGCCATCCCCAGAAATGTTTTTAGCTGCTTTTTTCATCTGTGGTGGCCTTAAACATAGAATTCTATATTTAGACAATATTGAACAAAAGAGCATGCTTTCCTGAGGTCAGAATATATCCCAGGTAATAGACTTCTTGTTTGGAAACCTGAGCTTTGTTGGGGAAACTCTGCATCATCATTCTCCTAGAAGGTTCAAAACCTGGATGGTATTTTCATCTGAGTCCTCCTTAGAGGGGCTGCTGCAAATGAGAATAAAATCTACATATTGTAAGATTGCTCCATTCTTTAGCTGCAGTTCCCTGAGTTCCTTTGGAAGTGCATTGCCAAACAGGTGCGGACTGTCCCAGAAACCTTGGGGAAGGACTGCTCATGTATATTGTTGAGTTTTACTTGGGAATGGATAAGCACATTCAAAGGCAAATAAAAACTGAGATTCTGAACTTAATGGAATACATAGGAAAGCATAGTTTAGGTCTAAGACTGTATACCTGCACACCCCTCAGGTATCTGTATCAATATAGTGGAAGGATTTGGCACAATAGGATGAATGGAATAACTGCCTCATTAATAGCCCTGAGGCCCTGAGACATCCTGCACTCTCCATTTGGCATTAAAACAGGCAAGACAGGAGCACTACAGGGAGACATATGGAATCAGGAGCCTATGTTTGAGAAACTTATGAATCAACGGTTGAAGTCCTATCTATCTTCTGGCTTTATTGGATACTGGTATCGATGAGGAAATGCAGGCTTATCCTTTAAGAAAACTCTGAAAGGCACAGCATGTGTATCCTGTCCAGGTATTCCTTGATCCCAAACTCTAGGATCTACCTTTCCTTTATAACGTCAGGAATATTGTCTAAACTAGAAACTGCCTTGGTACTTGCTAACATCCTAACAAATGACTTAGACTTAGGGGAAATTAACTTTGAGGGAGCACCTAAGGATGATAACAAACCCCTTCTAAGTAATGGAGTCTGACATTCCAACATAACTGAAAATTGGTGAATAGCAAGAACATCTTCCATCTGACACATTGAGGGTAAGGTGACTCTTTGGGATCGAGGTTTCCCACCCACTCCCACACTGGTACGACTTGCAAGGGAAAGAGAATTCACATGGGAAGTTAGCAGAGTTAATGGTTCCTGTGTCAAATAAAAAATTAATACGTTTACCTCATTTACCTGCAACCTCAGTAGCCACCTGGGCTCTTGGTGTGAGATGTTAACCTCCTCAGGAGCCTTCAGAGGCTCCAGGACCCGTCAATCTTCAGAGAAGGCCTTGGGTGGAGTGGAAGTCCCTCTCTCCCTTTGGAGAAGGGGACAGTCCCTCCTCCAGTGGCCACTTTTTGCACTGGGGGCATGCTGTGCGGGGAGCTCTTGGGAGAGCCAGTGTCCTGACCATCCTCGTTTAAGCACCTTGCCCTGGCAGGAGTTCCTCTGGGCTGACCCTGAGTTCACAACAAGCTAGATCAAGGCATTGCCATCCGATGGGCCTGTGGTTCAACCTGCTTCCCGTGTTGGAGCACCCTCTTCTCTGGCTCATCCCTGTTGTTAAACACTTGAAATGCTGTTTCTACAACTCGGCTCATGGGGGTTTGAGATCCCATGGGTAGTTTCTGAAGCTTTTCTTCTGATATCTGCTGCTGATTGCACAGTGAAATGAGTACCAAGATAAATCTGCCCTCTGGAGATACAATAGTTGTTTTTCTTTTATTGTTTCTACTAACTGACCCTGGATCAGAGCTGGATGCTCATCTGGATCCTATGCTACTTATGGGTTTTATAATACATTTCCTCATTTCTATGAGTAGGAATGAGACCATATGATCTCGTCGCTGTGAATATGAATGCCCTTTTGATAATTCCAATCAGGTGCGTTGAGACTGCTAAGGCCCACACGAGGCAACTGTCAGGATACTGAACTGACATCTCATCAGCATGTTTCGGAGCTTCTGTCCAAATACACTGCTTTTCTTCAGCCAAACAACAAGTAAATAGAATATTACACACGTCATTCCAATTAAGGGCATACGCTAAGGCTAGGGCCTGAAACTCCCTAGTCGGATAGCGTGAAAGGGACGTGTGCTTTAATTATCCCTGTTCCACTGGGAAACTGTTAAAGGGAAGAGGCCTTGGGGTGGTAGGTGAAAGGTCGAGCTCTGAGGACACAGGAGGGGTCTAACACTCTGGGATGACTCTCGTGCCACCGCAGGTTGAGACTATGATAGCTAAGAACCAATCGGTAACAGATCATCAATCATATCTATTGTCTGTTCCTTCTCCTCTCGGATGGTAGGTGCAGGGAATAGCCCAACACTCCTTTTGGGATTAAAACATTCATGTAATGCCAAGAACTCCTGTACACAGGCAACTTCTGACTGTGGGGAACCGCAGGCTGGCCACCTGTGGGAACTTCCTCACTTTGCTGTTTGCATGGCCTGTTGTAACAACTTGTGCAAAACAAGTTAAGGAAGTGCTGGCTGCTGAGCAGAACAAGTCAAGGAAGTGCTAACCACAGGATGTCCTGAAGACACACACAACCCAGATGGAGCAAGATGAACTTTCGACCTGAGGCTCTATGTGCCCTTCAACTTGATTGGACTGTGCCTGCATGGACTGCATGTGAACAGACTAGCCATTGGCTGGGAGCGTCCTGCTAAGGGAACCTAGGGTATATAATGGGGATAGGATTGTGTAGGGAGAGGAGGGCTTGGCTTCTTTTCTTTCGCCTTGCATCTGGATGAATAAAGTTCCATGAGAACCGAGTAAGCAGCGATCGTGTCTTTACTACGCTGGACTCTCACTGGCAAGCGTCCAGCACTGACCACTTAGCTGTTTTCTGCATTACAGGTCAAGTTCCAAAATAATATTAGAATTAAGAGTCCCACTCACTGGCTGTGTTTCCCCATTTCCCAACCTGGATCTAGGCACAGAATTGCAGAAACAAATCAACTTTTCTTTAGTAGTACCATATAGCTTAAGGGTTTTCCAATTACTTAGCGTATATCCTAAGGGATATATGCAGGGGAGGGGATGTAGAATTACCCGTAGTTGAATTGCCTTGTAACCTGGGAAGACAAAGGTAGATAGGGCTAAGCTTGGGCCCAGTTTTGCCTGAACAAGTGATTTAAAAAATAATTTGGCATCCCAGAATCACTCTACACCCACAATGGAGTTCAGGTAAACTAAAAACGGTAAACTTAAAAAAAAAAACCACACACACACACAAGGACCCAAGAAGACCACAAGAACCTGAAGCAAAAATATAAAAAACTAAAGTAAAACACTCACAGAACCTTGGGTCACGTGACCAGAAACAGGGGCTGACATGTGGGGGTAGGGTCTGTTGCTCATCTTCCAGTAAGGGTGGAAGTCCTCGTGGGGACTGACACCTTGGCACCCACAGGTCTTTTAAGTGAAAAGTTGCTCTAACATGCTTGATCTTAAACCAAAAAACCTGAGACAAAGCAATTGCTGTAAATCATAAAATCAAAAACCTGAAATAAAACAATTGTCAGTAACCATAAAATAAATCTGTAAAACTAACAGGTTAAGTTTTATTCTTTGTAAATACATAAATTATCCTTAAAAGCACATTCCAAACAACTTGTAAATTTTTAAATATCAGCAAACACTTGCAAATTGGCTCCTCTTTTTCCCACCTTTCCACCCAAATTCTGTTAATGCTAACAGTCTGTACTGGCCTCTGTTCCCCAAAAGCTATCCAAATCAGAAACACAAAAGACAGTAATTTTTGCATTTTAGCTGACCCTTCCTAAACTGTGAATACTGGGAGAAGAGAGACTGGGAGACAGAAAACTTTGGGGATTCAGAAACAGCGCAGTGCTGAGACAGAAATCATTTGAATTCCAATTACCATGCTGCCACTGCCACTTTTGAAACAAATTAACTCCTGACTGGCTCACCAATATGTTGTGGGCTAGATTGGGCCAAAACTAATATCTCAGTCTCTCGTCTTCTACTTAGAGAAGAATTCTAAGCACAGGAACAAATGGCACGCAGCATGGTAAGGTTTATTTAGAAAGTGAGAAGAGTACACATGCGCTTGAGGGCTTCATTTAGGGAGAGTGGCCGGGAAAGGTGAAAGGGAATTTCATACACTGCTCTGCTCCTCCCGGTTCCATGAGGTGAGGAGAGAGGAAAAGGGGAGCCTCTCCCCATTGGCCAGAAAAGGAGAGTACTTACAGAGCATTACCCCCAGGTCCCAGGTAAGGGGAGGTGCATCTTGGGGAGGGGTCATCTGATGGATGATAGGATGACATGGGGGTGGGGAAGCTGTGGCCTCCAGCTCATGGACTTAATCTACCTGGCATTTCCCACTCCAAAATGAAAACAGTTTATTCCTGAAATTCAAATGTTCCCTGAGGGAGTTAGGAAACACATTAAAGAAGTATCTGGCCCACATGTTCCAGGGCTGTTCTGATGGGCAGGTGAGAAGTTCTCCCCTGGGAACATGGATGAAGACCCTCCCCTGCTTTTCCACCTTCTAGGCTGAATTCCAAGGATGTGTCCTGTCGCTCCCCCTCTTCGTGGAGGAACGACACAGGACCCTGCGCTGTTCTTTCGTCTGCTCGGCCCTCCCCGGGTTTGCTGCTGGTTCTTCCCGGGTTGGCTACTGTCCCTTCCACCTCCGTGGAAGGGCGGTTCCCCCTGCCACTTTCCCCACTTCCGCAGGGGAGCGGCACACCGCCGGCCGGCTCTCTCGGGGGCTGCACAGGTGTTCCCCTTAGATGTTCCTGGTGCATGCCGTCTCTCTCCTCCTTTATAGTCCTCCTCTGCCAATCCCAACTTGGCTGCCCACACGCCGAGCACGCTGCTCTCCTCCAATCAGGAGCAAGTCCTACAGTTTATTGGTTGAACTGGAGGCAGCTGTGTAGAAGCTGTTTTCTCCTCTCCCAGCGCCATATTGTGGGAGAGCAGATGCACAGAATAAGTCTTAATTCCAGTAACTTAGTCTAGTCCGAGTTGCTCCCCACAGTGTCCCTCTGAGTAAAATAAACCAGGGCTCTCTGAAATCACATCCCTCTCCAAGCCTAAGAAACCCTGATGTCACCTCCTTGCCCTGGAGAAATGCAGTTCTAGGGAAAGACGCTGCACAGCGGAGGTCAAATGGGAAGATAAAACAAGCACTCAGAAACCTGTCATCTTCAATACCGCTGCACTAGCCTTCCAATGTCTTCTGTTTGGTTTTCACTTTTTCTACTGTTCCTACTCTCCTTTATCCCATCAACCAATGCAGTGTTTTTGTTTTTTTTTTTTTAACAACCCTAGCTGCGTATCAATGTCTCTAAAATACTGATGCAGGGTCCTCTGGAGCACAAATGCACTGGAATTCCTAGTGTGGGCACAGGGCTGTGCTACCCCAGTGTGCAGCTGAGGTGGAGAAACAGAGACAGCTGAGCGTGTGCCTTAGAAAGGGCTGGGTGTGGTGATCCAGGGACCTGGCTGGAAATGCAGGAGACAAACATGAAACGGGTGAAGAGATTCCACTTGATGACATTTGTTTGCTGATGCTTCAATCTATTAAGAAAGATGGAGGCAGACAAGTTTATAGATCATTTGTTAATAAACATAGGTCATAATATTTTCTTGTTTTTTCACCTTGTTGTAATCATTTCATCTTTTTTTTTCTTTTTTTATTTAGTAAATATAAATTTTCAAAATACAGTTTATGGATTACATTAGCTCCCCCCCCATAATTTCCCTCCCACTCGCACCCCTCCCATCTCCCGCTCCCTCTCCCATTCTATTCACATCAAGATTCATTTTCAATGATCTTTATATACAGAAGATCGATTCAGTATATATTAAGTAAAGATTTCATCAGTTTGCACCCACACAGAAACACAAAGTGTGAAATACTGATTCAGTACTAGTTATAGCATTACTTCACATTGGACAACACATTAAGGACAGATCCCACATGAGAAGTAAGTACACAGTGACTCCTGTTGTTGAGTTAACAGTTTGACACTCTTGTTTATGGCATCAGTAATCACCCTAGGTTCTAGTCATGAGTTGCCAAGGCTATGGAAGCCTTTTGGGTTCACCGACTTCGATCTTATTCCGACAGGGTCATAGTCAAAGTGGAAGTTCTCTCTTCCCTTCAGAGAAAGGTACCTCCTTCTTTGATGGCCTGTTCTTTCCACTGGGATCTCACTCGCAGAGATCTTTCATTTAGGTCTTCTTTTTTTTTTTTTTCCCAGAGTGTCTTGGCTTTCCATGCCTAAAATACTCTCATGGGCTCTTCAGCCATATCCAAATGCCTTTAGGGCTGATTCTGAGGCCAGAGTGCTATTTAGGACATCTGCCATTCTATGAGTCTGCTGTGTATCCTGCTTCCCACGTTGGATCGTTCTCTCCCTTTTTGATTCTATCAGTTAGTATTAGCAGACACTTAGAAAAATTAGAGAAACTTAAGAAATTCATGATATTTATAATTGATTGCTAACATATAAAAACATATTTTTGGAAGCCATCAATTGGTACAGTAGTGAAGAGGCCACTTGGAAAACCCAAATACCAGCAAGCCTGCGATAACTCCGGCCTCCAATTCCCATCCAGCTTCCATCTCATGTGCCTGGGAGAGAGCAAATGACTCAAATGTGTGGGTTCCTGCCATCCATGTGGGAGATTGAATGGAGTTGCTGGCTCCTTGCTTACCCTTGGCCCAACCCTGGCAATGGGAGCTTTTGGAGAGTGAATTGGTGGATAGAAGATTCTCTCTCTCTCTCTCTCTCTCTCTCTCTCTCTCTTTCTCCCCCCCTTCTCTCCCCTCTCTTTTTGTCACTCCACCTTTCAAATACATAAACAAATTTAACAAAAACCAGTAAAATCAGCTGAGAAGGGCTTATCTTGTAAGCAATGGCATACAATTTAATCTCCAGTTAAGGCGAGTCTCAGAATTAACTTGGCTCAGGAACTGGTTTCAGATTCCTGGATGTGTCCCCAGGATATTGTCCTTCGACTGGCATCCAGACAACTGCGTAGTCCTTATCTTTATAGTGCATAGTGCAAGACTCAAAGGAACAGAGAAGAAGGGTCACTTCTAGGACCTCTTAAGATACAGAGACCCTCTCCAAAAGCAGCCAGCACAATTATAATGGGTTCATTGACATGCTTGCTTCTCTCACTAATTAGTGAGCTAGAAATATCCTTAAGCCAATCAGTCTCACCCTGAGAAACCCAGTTCACCTTCACTTGGGAATTATGGGATCTTTGAAGATGAAAGATTATTAAAAGCACCTCAAGATTTATTTCTTGGGGAAGAAGCAGGATGTGGTTGCCAACAATAGCTACTAGGGTCTCTACGATTGTTCACCTAACATCCACACATGCACTACTTTGCATCACTCCCTTTCAAGAAGGCTCATAACTATGAAAATACACGAAAGTGTTTTTTTGAGAATTGCAACACCCAGTTCCAAGTCTAGAGTATTTCAGTGATTCCTTTCTGTCCCATCAGATTCAAATGTCTGGAGACCCTAGATGAATAATAAAGTATGTGTGTGTGTGTGTGCGTGTGTGTGTCTGGCACATTCTACCTATATACTAGAGAAAGAACAAGATAGCCCTAAAGATCAGACCAGCACCTCCAGTGGGAAAGGAGAATGGGAATCGGCTCATTGTATTCACTGATGCACTAGTCACATTCTGATGACAATTCACCTGTTGCCATGACAGTGGACTACACTGTTTGTCTTTTGTGTGCTTTTTAATTATTTGAAAGTCAGAGTTACAAGCAGAGTATAAGTGTGTGTGTGTGTGTGTGTGTGTGTGTGTGTGAGAGAGAGAGAGAGAGAGAGAGAGAGAGAGAATCTTCCATCCATTCACTCCCCAAAATGGCTACAATAGCTGGGATTGGCCAGCCTGAAACCAGGAACAAGAAGCTTCATCCAGGAAACCGCCACAAGCACTCGGATCATCTTCCACTGCTTTCCCAGGTGCCATTGCATGGAGCTGGGTCAGAAGTAGAGCAGCCAGGACTCAAACCACACCCATACAAGATGCTGGCACCACTGACAGCAGCCTAACCCACTGCACCACAGTGCAGGCCTCATGTACTATTTGTTTAACCTGATTGGAGAGCCCTTGCTTCCCCCTTGCTTCTGGGGCCACATCTCTGATGGTAATTCTAAGGATTCCTTTGGGGAACTTATTCCATGGCTGTAGTGGTGAGGGTCTAAGAGTCCCTGTAGGGTTGAACAGCCCCAGAGCCTTCCTAAGGTCTCCTCTTTCCATGGCAGCAGATCTCTTTGGAAGATGATAACCTGCATGTCCATGTGTTTTCTGTCAACCCATGGCTGAGAGCAATGACGCTTATGCCATCTGGGCAAAAGGCTCTGTCTGTTAGCAGCAGGGCTCTGTGCAAGCCCTTCCCTGGATGCCTCAGTGGAATGCTTGCTCATTTTAACTTGGCCTCTGCCTCCGGACACTTTGGGAGCTTCAGACTCAAGTGGGAATGTGCTCCTTGCTCTCAGACCATGTCTCAAAAATGCTTCACGATGAGTGTGAGCTGCAGCCCCCCTTTTTAAAGTAGAGCACCCCAAAGGCAAGAACTGAGAGACTGAGTTGGGAGGAGGGGGTGACATCAGGGCCTCTGTTTACACTAACATTCTTTCTACTTAAAAAAGTGTTATTATTTATTTATGTATTTTTAGAGAGAGAGAGAGAGATTGTCCATCCACTGATTAAGTGTCCAAATGGCCACAGTGGCCAGGTCTGAGTCACAGAAACCAGGAACCTGGAAATTGACACAGATCTCCCTCACTGGGGATTGCCAACAGCCTGATCCAAAAAAAAAAAAAACTAAATTCCTCACCTTGTCCACTTCCTGCACCGGTTTTGCCACCTGCTTCCACTAATTTCCAAGTACCAAATTCTGTTGCTTGCAAGCAATGAAAAAAATAAAAAACAAAGCATATATATATATATATATATATATGCTTTTTTTCACCCAACACCTAGTGAGAGTAGTGCTTAAGGAAAGACATTTTGGAAGCACTACTAAAACAATGGAATGAACAATTTGGAGGTTTCTTTAGAAGTGAATATAGCATGGAACTCTATCCTTTTTACATTTATTTTATTTATTTACATATTTATTTATTAAATTTTTTTATTTGGATGACAACAAGACAGAAAGATGGAAAAAATCTTTCTCTGTTGTTTTATTCTCCAAATACCCAAAACAGCCAGTATTGGACCATATCAGAGCCTGGAGCCCAGAACTCAACCTGGCTGTCCCACATAGGTGGCAGGAAGCCTACTACTTGAATCGTCATCTGCTGCCTCCCAGAGTGTACATTAGCAGGAGCAACGCCCGGGCTTGAACCGGGTACTTGGATATGAGACGCGATGGCAAGTGCCTGAATCATGACTGTCCACGTTGTTGAAGTTGCTGTGCTGCCATGTGGTTCGTTAGCACAAAGTTTCCTTCTGTAATTAATTAAGTAAAATGGAGACAATGGTTATTTACCATCACAAACATCTCCACTTAGTAAGTGAACAGAGTAAAAGCAAGAGAAGCTAAACACTAGAATTCTGTAGCATTTTAATTATTATTGTTTTAAAGCTCTGTCTTCCATCTGTCAGCATAAATATCTCCTTTTTTGTTTATTTTATCTCCATATGTTAGAATCTCAATTTATTTTTGTTCTAAAATGGACCTTATGACATATTTTCTATTTGGATTATTTTAAAGAGGTTACAGGTTCAATTTGCAGGTTTGACTTGAAAATTCTGTATCTATCAATCTGTTTGTGTGATATAGTGAACTTTCATTTTAACCGTCAAATACTTTTCATTTACAAAACGCTGTAAATAACCCTTGCCTTCTCTCATCAGCCTCTACAGGTCTTCCAGCCCACACCGACGTGAGACACCCAGATGACGGAGAATCCCTAGAGCCTTTTAACGTGAGAACCAGACACTGTCCTTGGTAGGACTCACGAGTTCTCCGTGGAAGTCATCTCTCAGGTTCAGTTTTGAAACTTTTCCCGCCTCTGGCTTCAGTCTTCCTCAGACCCGCCACGACCTCAGAGCCAAAGTATTTACAGTCAATGGTCTAAAAAGACAGTCGGGCTCTGCTGTTTGACACTGATGATGGATTGAAAACGAAGACTGGCTTTGAAAAGCAGTGTTTTGGTTAAAGTCATTTCAGCTCTGAGGAAGCGTAGACTCAGTAGAGTCCCAGAGGGAAGCCCGGCTGGCTGGCCCCGAGTCTTGCCCTGGCTGAATGCTCGCAGCGCACCAGCCTGGCTGGGAGCCATGGTCAGAGGTGGGGCTTGGCTCCCAGATCCCTGTCCCGCGCAGAGGGAGAGAAGATCACAGGACCCTGTGCAAGCCTTTGGTCTGACAAGCAGACTTCCTGGGAGGGTGTCCTGGCCAACCAGAGTGTCACAGGATAGACCCTGTGCAGAGGGACCGCCTACAGACGGACCTCAGTAAACTCAGGCGGGAGAAGCAGCACCTGCGTGAGAGACGAAAGCTGCTCCCTGGGGAACCTGGCCTTGCCTCTGTGCAATACCGTGAGATCAGCAAAGCAGCCTCGAAATTCACTGTGCACTTACTCCCCACGTAGGACCTCTGTCCTTAATGAGTTGTACTATGAGAATTAACTGCAAAACTTGTGTGTGGATGGATGCAAATTATTGAAATCTTTAGTTAGTGTAGAGTTGGTCTTCTGTATATAAAGTTAATTAAAAATGAATCCTAGGGGCCGGTTCCGTGGCGCAGTAGGTTAATCATCCACCTACAGCACCGACATCCCATATGAACACCGGTTCTAGCCCCAGCTGCTTCTCTTCCCATCCAGTTCTCTGCTATGGCCTGAGAAAGCAGTAGAAGATGGCCCAAGTCCTTGGGCTCCTGCACCCATGTGGGAAACCTGGAAGCAGCTCCGGTCGTTGTGGCCATTTGGGGAGTGAATCAGTGGACGGAAGACCTTTCTCTGTCTCTCCCTCTCACTGTCGGTAACTCTACCTCTCAAATAAACAAATAAAATCTAAAAAAAAAAAAATGAATCCTAATGAAGAATGAGATGGGAGAGGGAGTAGCAGGTGGGTGGGAGTAGGGTGCGAGGGCAGGTATAGGGTGAAAGAATCACTATATTACTAAAGTTGTACCCATGAAATTTGCATTCATTAAATAAAAGTTTTCTAAAAAAAAAAAAAATAGTTGCCTTTGTTTTCAGTCACTTTTAGGACTCCCTCAGAGGTCGGGAATGGATGCTACGGAATCACAATGGACCAGTCCCTTCCTAAAAGCCCTCCGTGGTGCAGGCTCCTAGAAAGGCTCGGATAGGACCCAAAAAATGCAGCCTGGAATATGGGTGTCATTGGCTAGGCAGGTATGGCCGAGGGGACCTCACCTCAGACAGGGCACCAGGGACAGGTAAGTCCGATGGATGAACAGAGTGGAGACGGAGATGGAGAAGAGAAAATGCAGAGAGAGAGGGAGGCAGAGGAAGGGAGCCTCCTTAGGCTGCGTGACCCCTGTGACTGAGCAGGGCTCCCAGCTCCCGCCTACCCCTCTGTTCCTCTAAGCTTCACCATCTCCGACCAGAACACCCAGAGCCGCCTACAGGAGGGCCTTGCTGCCACCCTGCACCACCAGCTACCAGAGCAGGACTGCCTGGAGCCCACGTCAGAGGCCACACCAGGCTCACAGGCCAGAGGTCCAGCAGCTCAGTCCCACAGGCCTCGGGCAGGGCCCTCCCAGCCCATATAGGGCAGCCTGCAGCCCACGCACCCCAGGACCACCTGTTACAGCCCCACCCCCACCCCCACCAGCCCGGGTGCAGAGAGTCCTCAGAGTGGCTCCCTAGCTAGCAAAAGCAGGGCTTCATTTGCTTGGACTGTTTAACAAGCTGACAGAAGCGATTACTCAGAGACCAGCGGCCCACCTGCTGCTTACTCCAACACAAACAGATCACCACCAGGCTGGCAGGACCTCCACAGTGTCCATCGCACAGAAAGTGCTGAGTGCATTTCCTGCATCTGCAGTGATGCATGCCCTGTGGGCTGCCCCCGCAAGCCCCTCAAAGCCCTGCAGAAACGATGCTTTGCTGTGCTGTGAAGTAAAGGTGCAAAGGAAGCCGCCCTCAAAGGTGGATGTGAGAAGCAGCCAAACACACAGAAGCAGGGTGAGCTTCCAGTGCCCTGTGGCTGGACCCCCATCAGCCTCCTTCCTCAGTCAGACGCTGATCTCCCTGAGCTGTGTGTCTTCCCAGTTGTCCACAGAGATCCCCTGCCCTAGAGTAGCAGGCATCGAGAACTGGTAAATCCATTCATAGCCCAGTCCGGACACACTCTGGGTCTCACCCCTTCATCAGACTGCTGTCCACTGGGGAGGAGGAACACATTGCTAGAGTGTTGGCTGACACCCAAGGCTCATTCAAGTTTCAGTTATTTAAGGTGGACTTTCTTTTAAAATCTGGGGTGGGGGACAAGCATTGTGACACAGTGGGTAAAGCTGCCACTTGGGATGTCGGCATCCCACGGTGGAGTACCTGGGACCGAAGTCCACGTCCTCTTCTGATTAAGCTTCCCGCTAACAGACTGGGAGGCAACAGATGATGGCCCGAGTCTCGGGCCCTTGCACCCACATGGGAGACCCAGATGGAATTCCAGGCTTCGGCCTGTCCCAGGCCTGGCTGTTGGGCATTCGGGGAGTGAACACGTGGATGGAAAATGTCTTTCCCTCTTTCTGTCTCTCACTCCTATCTATCAAATAAATAAGGACATAAAATGAGCTCCAAGGTGGGTTTTGTGGGTGGACCTGATGCAGAGACAGGAGGGAGATTTGGACGTCTGTCGGGGATCTGTTCAGGAAAACCTCTGAAGCACCACGTGGACTAGGCTGCTTCTGCCAGGATCGTGAGAGATTGCCTGGCTCAGCTCTCCCAGGATCCTGTCCCCTGAGACTCCGACCAGAGTCACCCAGCCCCTAGCCTGGGACGCAGCGTCCAGCCTTCACAGCTGTCACTGCCTGCCCAGCTTGTCACACAGCTTGGGACGGATCAGAGGAGTCACCTGGACCCGCGTATTATGAGAGGCAGTCGTCCCCAGCTGGCCTCCCAGCCGCGCCCCCTGTTCTGATGAACAAGTGGGATTAACAATTAAGAGAGCCTCCCATGAGGGCTCCGCAGTGCCTTCCAAGGCAATTTTGTCTTTGCTCAGAGATAATGAAGAGTAAACATGAAGTTGAGATAAACTCAGCCAGACAAGAATCAAACGCCCCCCACTCTCCCCTTCTGAGCCCTCTGCCCACCTAAGGCGCCACACAGCCTGATGCTTACAAGGGTTGATTAATAATGCTGCACTTTTGACTCAGCTCCACGTTTGCTTTGCACTTGCCCAAGTATCTAGAGAAAAGAATTCACCGACAGCTTAAAAGGTATTACAGAGACTTGTCCACAGACACATCTCTGCTCAATGCCCTTCGTGTCACCGGGCGTCACCACGCATCAGGCCAACAGATGACCTGGTTCACAATTCAAAAAATGTCCTGTAGTCATTTTGGTCTGCTGAATTAATGCATTAGTGCCTGCGACTCTGGTGAGGGAGAGAAAAAATGTCAATCGTTAACCACGGCTAGCAGCCAGGGGAGTGTGCTTTGTCTGGGACCTGTCATTCAGTTAAGGGGTCAGAAGATTAAATTTCATCTCTCAGTGAAGGTTAGACACCTCCCCCTGGTGGCTCACTGTGACTGGTTCAGTCCTGACACAGCCTGAATTCAAGTGTCCCCTGCTTTCACAGGTCAGCCACTTTAGTGACATTGGTGTGAATATCATCAATCCACTTGTCCTCAGTATTGCTGTCAATCATGAACCACAGCAAACTTAGGACATGGATGTTGGAGAAAATTTACTAAGTGTGGAAAGAACATTGCACTTTTAGACATGTAGCTTATTCCCCCAGAAAGCAAAGTGTTCTCAGATGAATTATATGGCTGTAATATGTTGTCTAAATGAATAAAAAAAAAAAAACCACACACAATGTATTTAAGAAAAGGAAAGGGTTAAACCATTTGTACAACAATATGTAAAGAGCACTTGCAAATCAATGAAGAAAATATTCACAAACCCTTGGAAAAGCAAATGAAACACACAGCCAATTCAGGGAGGAAACATTTTATGGAAAATTAGGTCAGAACCATAATGTCATTAGCAGCTAAGTGAAAACAATTATCATATATATCATTGCTCACCTAACTGATTACACAGTTTTAAGACATTTCAGGCCTGTGCCGCGGCTCACTAGGCCAATCCTCCGCCTTGCGGCGCAGGCACACCAGGTTCTAGTCCTGGTCGGGGCGCCGGATTCTGTCCCGGTTGCCCCTCTTCCAGGCCAGCTCTCTGCTGTGGCCAGGGAGGGCAGTGGAGGATGACCCAAGTGCTTGGGCCCTGCACCCCATGGGAGACCAGGAAAAGCACCTGGCTCCTGCCATCAGATCAGCGCTGTGCACTGGCCGCAGCGCGCCGGCCAAAGCGGCCATTGGAGGGTGAACCAACGGCAAAGGAAGACCTTTCTCTCTGTCTTTCTCACTGTCCACTCTGCCTGTCAAAAAAAAAAAAAGACATTTCAGAAGCATAAAAAATGTGCACGTCAAGCAATTTGGGTGGGAGAGCAAGTTGAAGAAGCGCTCACTGGGAGGTAGCAGCCACATCGGTCTGTGTGAATCAAGTTCGTGTGACTACAACGACATACCTGGGCCATCTGGCTCACCCAGAAAAAGCAAGGGCTTGCCGGCTTGCATGTGGGATGTCCGAAGTCCAATGGCAGGGCTTTGCTGAAGTGGGTGACCCATGGCAGATGATAGACCATCTACAGGGGAAAATCACAGTGAGAGCAGGAAGCAGAGAGCAGGTGGACCCAAGCTCAGCCTTTTAGAACAGCCCTCTCTCCCCAGTTGCCTCCAAGGGGCACAACCTGTGACCCAGGGATGATGAAGTTATTTGTTGCCACGTTTGTTGTAATAACGGATAATAAAAATGTTCATCAGTAGGGACAGTGGTAAAGCAAATTATGGCACAGCTGTACCATGGAGCAAACACAGTCAAGTGAATCTTCCGTGTGCTGAAGTGAAACACGTGTTCATATTGTGAGGTGACAAAGCAAATTTTAGGGGAAAAGCCATGTTTAATGTGACCCATTAACATTATGAAATAGGATTGCATATATGTTTATATGTGTGCATGCAAATGCGTATAAAAGATAAAATATGCATGAAATAGGAGTGCCATGGATGATGAGGGTTTACTCAGTCAACCAGGCTTCTGATTCAATTATAGTCAAATGTGTACTTGTGGAATAAGGACAAAAACAAGCAAGAGAAAAGGGGAAACGAGAAACAGCTTGTTGACTGAATGGACAGCTTACCAGTTAGATTAAGTATGGAGGAGGTCCCTTGAAGTCCCTCCCAGGGAAGTCCTGGGGAGAGATTTAATTAGAATAAAGGAATGTGGTGAGGAGCAGAGCCATCCAAGGCTTCCGTGTCTCCTTCCTTCCTCTTCTTCACCTCCGTTTCTGCCCCTATCTTTGTCTTCTCTCTCCTACTACCTTCTCTTTGCACATTGTCAAGGTAATCACACTGTGTCAGGGCTAGGCATCCACCACAGAACAATCAGAGAAGATGTGTGCCCACCACTTGGAGAAAATGTCTTTAAAAACTGTAGTTGGGAGGCCAGCACCGCGGCTCACTAGGCTAATCCTCCACCTTGCAGCTCCGGCACACTGGGTTCTAGTCCTGGTCGGGGCGCTGGATTCTGTCCCGGTTGCCCCTCTTCCAGGCCAGCTCTCTGCTGTGGCCCGGGAGTGCAGTGGAGGATGGCCCAAGTGTTTGGGCCCTGCACCCCATGGGAGACCAGGAGAAGCACCTGGCTCCTGCCTTCGGATCAGTGCGATGCGCCGGCCGCAGCGCTCCAGCCACAGCAGCCATTGGAGGGTGAACCAACAGTAAAGGAAGACCTTTCTCTCTGTCTCTCTCTCTCTCACTGTCCACTCTGCCTGTCAAAAAAAAAAAAAAAAACTGCAGTTGGGGACAGCTTTGTTTGTGGTACAGCAGGCTGAGCTGTTGCCTACAATGCCAGCATCCTATGTGGGCACTGGTCCAAGTCCATCCAGCTTCCTGCTAATGTGAAAGAAGCAGAGAATGAAATCAGATTTCATCATCATTTAAAAAAAATCATCTATTATTTTTCACTTTATGTTTCTGTGTGGGAACAAACTGTTGAAATCCTTACTTAATGTATACTAAGCTGATCTTCTGTATATTAAGATAATCGAAAATGAATCTTGATGTGAATGGAAGGGGAGAGGGAGTGGGAAGGGGGAGGGTTGTTGGTGGGAGGGACGGTATGGGGGGGAAAGCCATTGTAACCCATGAGTCGTACTTTGGAAATTTATATTCATTTAATAAAAGATAAAAAAAAATGGGAAAAAAAAAGAAAAAGAAGAAGCAGAGAATGGCCCAAGTGCTTGGATCCCTGCTACCCGTGTGGGAGACCTGGATGGAGTTCCAGGCTCCTGGATTCAGCCTGTCCCAGTCATAACCATTGTGGCCATTTGGGGAGTGAAACAGCAGATGGAAGATTCTCTCTGTGTGTTTCTTTCTTTCTCTGTGAACTCTGCATTTCAAATAAAATAAAATCTTTTAAAAATAAGCAAACAAAAATAAAAAATTATAGTAGAAAATATCACAAATTCTAAAAAGGAACCAAGGCTGCTTCTGTAATGGGCACTGCCTTTTGACTTGGCCAGAACAGGGGATCAGTCTATTCATCCCTGAGGAAATGCAGCCATCTCCTGGAACTCCTGGAACAAATCAGCAGGAACATGGTAGCTTACAACAAGAGAAATGCATTCTCTGCCAGCTGTGGAGTTCAGAAACCCAGCGTCAGTGTGTCAGCAGAGGAGCCCAGCATTGTGGCACAGCTGGCAAAGCTGCTGCCTGTGACGCCTGCGTCCATGTGAGTGTTGGTTTGAGTCCTGGCTGCTCCACCTCTGATCCAGCTCCCTGCTAATGTGCCTGGGAAAGCAGCAGGAGATGGTCCAAGAGCTTGGGCCCCTGCTCCTGTGTGGGAGGCCCAGATGAAGCTCTTGGCTCCTGGCTTTGGCCTGGCCTGCCCCTGGCTGTTCTGGTCATCTGGAGAGTAAAGAAGCAGATGGAAGTTCTTTCTGTCTCTCTGTCTCTCCCTTGCTCTCTTTGTAACTTTGCCTTTCAAATAAGTAAATAAATATTAAAAGATAAATAAAGGTGTCAGCAGGGCTGAGGGCCCTCAGAAGACTGTAGAGGACAGTGCAGTCCCTGGACCTCCCAGCCGCTGGCGTTCCATCCAGCAGAGCCGCTCTCACCTGCACCTCCACCTGCCAGCGTCCTGCTCTCTGAATGTCTTCTCTTCCGGCTCTGACAGAGAGGTTTCCATTGATTTCAGCACCCACCTCTGTACTACAGGGTGATTTCTTCCTGAGCTCCTTAACCCCTAAACCTGCAAAGACCCTTCCCTCCACATCTAGACAGAAAGTTTGAGAACCGGCACATTAAATAAACCCCTTTCTGGGGTGTTGGCCTCCGACTTACATTCAGCTAAATCCTGCCTCCAAGCAGAGTGAGGGCAAGGGAGAAGGTGCCCCACCTGTGTTATTGGGCCTCACATTTAGATTGGAAGTTTCTCTCACCATGGACTGACCGGATTTCTTCAGTGAGGCTCTTGCCAAATGACATTGGTTTACAAATCTTACTTCAACTTTGGGCAGAGGGAAATAGATCAAGGTTGGGTTCAGTGGGATTAGAAATATTTCCAGAGCTAGAAAACATGGCTGCTCATTATTGCACTATATTAGCAAAGGTTGGGACAAAGGACTTCTGCATATGTGTATATATATATATACCTATATAAATTTATTTTTTATTTAACAAATATAAATTTCCAAGGTACAGCTTTTGTATTATAGTGGCTTTCTCCCCCCTCCCCATAACTTCCTTGCCACCTGCAACCCTCCCAGCTCCCATTCCCTGTCCCATTCCATTCACATCAAGATTCATTTTCAATTATCTTTATATACAGAAGATCGATTTAGTATATACTAAGTAAAGATTTCAACAGTTTGCACCCATGCAGAAACACAAAGTGTAAAGTACTGTTTCAGTACTAGTTATAGCATTACTTCACATTGTACAGCACATTAAGGACAGAGATCCTACATGGGGAATAGGTGCACAGTGATTCCTGTTGTTGACTTAACAATTTGACACTCTTGTTTGTGGCGTCAGTAACCACCCTAGGCTCTTGTCATGAGTTGCCAAGGCTATGAAAGTCTTTTGAGTTTGCTGACTCTGATCTTATTTAGACAAGGTCATAGTCCAAGTGGAAGTTCTCTCCTCCATTTAGAGAAAGGTGCCTCCTTCTTTGATGGCCTGTTCTTTCCACTGGGATCTCACTTGCAGAGATCTTTCACTTAGATTTTTTTTGCCAGAGTGTCTTGGGTTGGCTTTCCATGCCTAAAATACTCTCATGGGCTCTTCAGCCAGATCCAAGTGCCTTAAGGGCTGATTCTGAGGCCAGAATGCCTCAGAATGCCATTTGGGGCAAGTCCAATTGAGCATGTCCCAAATTGTACATCTCCTCCCTCTCTTATTCCCACTCTTATATTTAACAGGGATCACTTTTTAGTTAAATTTAAACACCTAAGAATAATTTTGTGTTTTTTACAGAGTTCAACCAATAGTACTAGAACAAAAAAAAAATACTAAAAGGGATAAAGTATTAAATTGTACATCAACAGTCATGATAAGAGCTGATCAAGTCACTGTTTCTCATAGTGTCCATTTCACTTCAACAGGTTTCCCTTTTGGTGCTCAGTTAGTTGTCGCCACTCAGGGAGAACATATGATATTTGTCCCTTTGGGACTGGCTTAATTCACTCAGCATGATGTGTTCCAGATTCCTCCATCTTGTTGCAAATGACTGGATTTCATTGTTTTTGACTGCTGTATAGTATTCTATGGAGTGCATGTCCCATAATTTCTTTATCCAGTCTACTGTTGATGGGCATTTAGGTTGATTCCAGGTCTTCACTATTGTGAATTGAGCTGCAATAAACATTAAGGTGCAGACAGCTCTTTTATTTGCCAATTTAATTTCCTTTGGGTAAATTCCAAAGAGTGGGAAGGCTGGGTTGTACGGGAGGGTTATACTCAGGCATATATTTTTAAGATTTATTTGTTTGTTTGAGTGGTAGAGTTACAGATAGAGAGAACTTCCGTCCACTGATTACTTTCCAAATGGCCACAAGAGCCAGAGCTGGACCAGGTGGAAGCCAGGATGTGGTTTGTCCTGCAAGGCCCCACTGTTAGGGAGAGCAGGGTGACAGTGTTCTTCTCACAGGGAGCATGAGAGACAAGTTTCAGGAAACATGTCGGTCTGAATTCACAGCCATGTTTACTTTTAAAGGGCAGGGAGAAGGGGCGTAACTAACTCAGGGGAACACTAACAATAGGACAGAACCGACACTGGAGCCAATATGCCTCTCCAATCAGCTTGAAGATCACGTAGGCAAGGTAGCTTTCCAGGTGGACGTGGTCCACACCCAGAACAGTCTACCTGATTGGCAGAAGGCGGAGGTGGGGAGAAATGTACCTGGGGCTCCTGCTGCCTGCGGCAGTCAAGCTAACTGCATGGGCTGGGCAGGGAGCCTCCCGGGATCACCCACACCAGGAGCCAGGGAGCTTCATCTGGGTCTCCCACATGAGTGGGAGGAACCCAAACACTTGGGCTGTCTTTCCCTGCTTTCCGGGGCACATTAGCAGGGAGCTGGATCAGAACAGGAACAGCCGGGACTCGAACCAGTGCTCATTTGGGATGCCAGTTTTGTGGGCGGAGGCCAAGTATGCTGCGCCACAACACCAGTCCCAACAAAGACAATTTTAAAAGTAAGAAGAAATAAATCCTTCAAACAAAAAGTTCTTTTGTAGCAGACACATCCAGTAGCTTCCTGGTCAGATGAGGAGACGCACATCAGACTGTGCCACCTGGCCCCTGAGTTTCAAATGACTGCTCCGCAGACCTTGTACCTCTGCGCAGCTGAGCTGACCTGGCCCAGCTCAGAACATGAAATAAACCCGACTTCTCACCGAGCTTCCTTCTCCACACGATCTGGCCTCTGCTTCCCTATCTCCTCGATTTGTCATTGTCAGGGTTCCTACTATGCGAACAACAGGAATATTAATAAATATTAGCAATCCGAGCACTTACTATATACCAAGAGAGCTCAAAAGACTTACTCGTAGTCACTCACTCCTTTCCTTTTCACATGTTCCAAAATCCTTTTGTTTCCACTTTCAAATCCTGCTCTCTGCCTGTAATTGAAACAATACAAAGTGGAAGCGTAACAGAAACAACACTCACTACAGCTAAGAAACCCAAAGCAAACAGGAAGAATCCTTTTTAAAAGATCAAATTTCTGCTCTTGGGCGGCTTCCACCGGGTCTGAAGCTCGCTTCGGCACTGCAGATCAGTCAGCATGATGGCTCCCTGTAGACCTGAAAGACTCCTTTATTGAAGAAATAAAAGGAAAACGACCCAAAATCACAACCCTAGAATTATAACCCTATTCAGAAGCCATAAAGCAGTGCCAGTTATCTGTTAAATTCACTCATACTTAAAAATTCAATAATGACCGTGTTGTGAATACTAACTTGGAAAATGATCAGACTTATGTATAATGAATACCTTTTCCTATAAAAGGAAAGAAGATGAATGGTGCTTTCTGCCGTAGATTAGGAATCATTCCTGTTGGGATCTTCCAGAATATTTAAAATAACATCCTTCTTACCAGAATATATCCAAATTCTCAGATTCAGATATGAGTGTGTGTTTATTGTATCTTTGGAAATTAAGATCTTTTTATCTGTGAGTACAAAGCATCTCCATTAAGAAAGGGGAGCACTATTATCACCCTCATCCGGATGTGAAAGATAGAGGAGGGAAGATGGATTGCTCACTTAGGTCACTCGCCAGGTGCGGTGGGAGGGAAAAGATCCAGAATTCTCCCCCAGCATGCTTGTGCTTTGTCCCCACAGCACACAGAAGGAACTTGGCAATCATAAAACGCGATGCTGCCTTCGGTGTTGGAACTGGTACTGTTGCCCGATCCTCACAAGGACCATAAAAAGGATCCGAAGCTTAAGGCAGAGGGGTGGTGCACCTGAGGCTCTGCTCTTCCTAGCACGTTGCAGACTCTGGGGAAGCAGAATCAGATTCCGCGTCAAAAGCACATGGAGAGGCAACGTAGGAGACTAACCCGAGAAACTAAGGAAAACCTGAAGCACGAACATGTTCAAATTCCCATCTTTTCACGCACCAAAACAATTGATTATCAAAATGTACCTCATGGAATGAACATTTGAGATGAACTATCATTATTTTTATGCTTGTACTAAAATGTTACTAATGGGAGGGCTAATCCAGGACAGAAAAACCTCGGACTACTCCTGGCCTTAGGTGCAAGGAAGAGAGCCCTGAAACAGGTGCCGCCTGAGATCACACACACCACAGGGAGAAGCCGAGGACCGGAACCAGGGCAAAAGAAACGGGGACACAAAGACTGAGGAGGGCTCCTTTCTTCTGAGCCCGGTTACCCTGGCCACCCCACAACCCAAAACCAGAGAGACAGTGGGTACAGTCATTACCCAAGCATGGAGGAGGAGCTCCACTTTAGAAGTGAATGGATTTGCCACTTTGAAATGCTAAGGGCTGATGAGGTGCATCCTTGTCTTCATGTTGCATTTTGGAAAATGGGACTTAGGGGCCCACGCTGTAGCCACCTGGGGCCCCAGCATCCCGTAGGGGCACTGGTTCATGTCTCAGCTGCTCGTCTTCCAATCCAGCTCTCTGCCTGTGGCCTGGAAAAGCAGTGGAGGATGGCCCAAGTGCTCGGGACTCTGCACCCACATGGTGCAGACTGGGAAGAAGCTCCTGCTCCTGGCTTCAGATTCTCCCAGCTCCAGCCATCGCAGCCATTTAGGGAGAGAACCAGTGGATGGAAGACTTTTCTGTCTCTTCCTTTCTCTGTGTATAGTTCTACCTCTCAAAAAATTAAATAAAATATAAAAAAAATTGGGAATTAAAAGACCAGTTAACACCGCCTATTTAAATAGCTCACCTATATTTTCCTCTCTTTTAACGTGATTAAAGATTTTTAAAACAGTGTATTTTTTTTTAATTACAAGGCCACAGGCACGAGAAATTCACCTTTGATGAGCGCCTGTGGGGCTCTGAGTCTGAAAGCTTCCACATGGCCTCTGGGGCAGCCTGAGAGCCCGAGTGGCTTCCGTGAGACAAAGTGCTGGACATCAGGACTGCGAAGAAACCGACTCCCTACCACGGACGACGGCAGTTCCGTCCCTGCCACCCTCGCCAAACGTCCTCATCCGTGCTGAAATGCACGCCTGGACCTGAGCCCAGCATGACGCGGCAGAATCCCGGGGAACTGCGAACGCTGGCTCCTGGCGCAGGGGACAGAGCAGCACAAACATGCACACCTCCTCCCTAACCCCCAGCTCAGGCTCCCCCTGCCACTGCTGAGCTGGAGAGGGAGTGATTAGATACTCAGTGGAATTTGCCCAAGCCTGCTGGCATTTCCTCCACAGCACAGGGCCTGGGAGCTGTCTTCTTCCCTCCTTCCTTCCCTCCCCTCCTTCCCAGATGATGCCTCTGTGCAAGAAAGAATCCGGTAGTCCGGGGCGTTTCATACCACGCAGCACGAGATGCAAAGTCATGGTCAGGATTCTATCAGAGAGAGAGAGAGAGAGAGGGGCCACACCCTCTGGAGGGGCTATGACTCAGCACCACACCTTTCGCTGGCCCTGGCTGATGGTCCAAACTGCTCAGCAGGCAGCGAAGGAAACGTGCAGCCCCATATCTCTGGGCACCTTGCACAGGAAGATTGCTTTCCAGCCCATTGTTTTGTGTGGACACTGATTAACCCGGCTGAATTTAGAGCAGGGGTTGCACTCAATATCTATTGATCAGCAGTCAGCAAGGCAGTAATCCCCCCGCTCTGATCAATGCCGGCGGCCGAGAAGCCCCCCCACCCAGCGGTGCCCTTTTCCTGGCCATTGACGTGCCTGCTGGAGAAACAAGAGCTGCTGTGTCCAGGGTTCCAGCTGCTTACAAGGGAAATGCCCGTTTCTCTCTTCGGGTCCTGAGCAACGTGCAGCAGCTTTTAACAACAGGAACGCGTGTGGGACAGAGGCCGTCATCACTGGGTCACAAAGCACAGTAACTCTGGCCAGCCAGAAGCACACATGGCCACCTTCTGAGATGCTTCCTCTTTCCAGCGGCAGGGACGTGGGGACCCACTGCAAGGCTGTCGGTGATGCTGGAGGGCTCACTTCCGGCTTTGCTTTTCGTGTGCACTTTTCATTAACAAGAACAGCTGAGAGGTAACTGTGCCCTGTGTTCTATTTACAGTGACTGGTTTTTTTCTCTTAACAGTCCCTAAGATGAGTATATTTATAGATACATTTAAAGAATTCGTTAGGAACTCATGATTTTTGAAAAAAAAAAAATTAAACAAGAGCCCTCCACATAAAGTCAATTTTTAAGCCCTTGTAAAATCACAGAGTTAAAAGGCTTAAAAGTGGAACCAAAAATAGAAGCAGAGTCCCTCCACGGAATTGTTCAGGATCCATTATTGATACATGGAGATCCTGGGAGACAGAGATTAGCATTTCTGCTCATTTGCATAGCCCTCATCTCCTTCCTCCACTGAAGGCTGCATCTCTGCTCTTACGTGAGCTGGGGAGGTGGAGTGAGCCTGCTAGGGGCTTCCCAGATGTCCTGTGGAGGCCCTTGCCGCAGGAGGACTGTGTGGCCGCCCCACCCCCAGCAGCAGTGCCCCTGCTGTGACCCTGAGCTTCTGAAATAGCTGCCTCTGTGCTTCCCTTTCAAGGTCTCCGCTGCATGAAGCAAATTAAGATGAGTTCTAAGCAGGGAGCAGTGCCTGGAACTGACAGCAAAATTTCAGCTCGTAATTCGTCCAGCTAAGACCCAAGTGACCTGACCATCAAGTGACCTGACCATCAAGTGCGTCTGCACACATCACACACACAACACACACACACATCCTACGTACATACTCACCCCACACCCTCACACACAGAACACACTCACCCTCATACACGTCTACACACCCCACCTAACACAGCACACACATCACACCACACACACACGGATACGCACATGCTATATACACTCCCATATAAACACAGCAAGCGCATGCCACTTACACACATGTCACGCAACACCTGCACTCCTCACAAACATGCCATACACATGTACTTTTCCCCACACACCACACATACATCACACATACCACACACAGACTCACACTCCACAAATGTGCACAGCCCCACACACTTGTATATACACATGGCATGTACACACCACAATTATAACACACAGTACACACACAACACGCATGAATGTATACACCCACATGCACACATATACCCACATACACACACCACACAGTATACAGACACATACACATACAACCCACATACACAATGCATGTACACACCACATTCATCTAAACCAAAAACATATGTACTTCACACACCACACTCATGAATGTATGCACCCACATACATATAACTACACATAGTGTGTACTCCACACACCTCACATACATGCAATGACATAGACACACACCCCACATACTACACACACCACACAAATACACACAACCATATATAGCACGTATTACACACACTACA